>NC_077228.1:2718239-2888239 GCF_027887165.1 Monodelphis domestica | reverse complement strand
TACATAAATGGGGAGAATGTTATATAAGACATGCTATGAGGCTAGAAATAACAAGCATGGCCACAGAGTGGATTACTTGGAGTGAATGAGATTGAGGATCTGCAGATGGCACCAACACTGTAAACGAGCTAGGATGGAAAGAATGAAGGTGTTCTCCATAGCAACAGGGAAGTTCAGAACAAGGTAGAGCAACAGCACAGAGTTCTACATTGGACCTGTCGGTTTTTTGAGATGCCGGAAGCACATGTAGTTCCAACTGTGGAATCTTCATTTAATGATGTCATTGTAGATCTCAACAGATCTCCATGCAGGCTCAAAATATATCCTTTTAATATGTGGCACCAAACAATAGTGCCTAGCAACACCGAACACTTAAATGCTTGCTGATCGATTTTCAGTGCTCTCCTAAGTAGTCAAGGCGACTATAGGACCCCAGAACTCTTCCTCCTGAAGATTGCTCAGAAGTTAATACATCTCAAGTTCTAAAAAAGAAAAATGGCTTAGAGCAATTCAGACACATATCCCTTCAACCTGTGCATGAAAATGGAGCATGCTCATTAACCAGCCTAGAAGAGATCATTTTCAACTGGTTACTGTGATAGGACAGATAATCCTTCCTTCTTCACTGTACAGGGGCAAGATCCCAGGATCATTGGCACCATCACCATCATCATCACCATCACCATCATCATCATCACCATCATCATCATCACTATCATCACCATCACCATCATCACCATCACCATCATCACCATCATCATCATCACTATCATCATCACCACCATCACCATCATCATCATCATCATCATAACCATCACCATCATCATCATTACCATCACCATCACCATCATCATCATCACTATCATCACCATCATCATCATGTCTATTATCATCCCAAATAGAACATGCCATGAGACACATAGGAGATTTAAAAACATTTAAATTCATCTTTAGCACTTTACCAATGAGAATAGCTATTTAATGACTTCCAAAGACTTGGAATCATTAGTCCAGGGATAATCATATATACTAACATCTGTGGTTTCCTCTTAGCAGTGAGAACCATTTTGACAACCATTTTTCCCTTCTCAGTACCCGAAATGTTATTTCCCTCTTCTGTGCTGTGTGGGAGATGTCTGGCTGGAATAGGTTCTTAACGTTTGACTAGACTTTCATTTGCTTTGTTCTGAGGGGGAAGTTTTCCGATGACCATTTCCTCCCCCCGCCCCCTTAACTAGGGCTTGAAAGGGCAGGCTCCAGCAGGCAGTGTCTTCAAAGAAAATGCCACCTCTCACATGACTAATACCTTTCCTGAGTTATACATCACCACTAAAGAGAAATCTGAGCAGAGGGAGGTACCTTAAGCATGTCTGCTGTGACATTATATTCTAAAATGAACGTAAAGCATGCAGCTGATTGACAGTCATCCCTTGTCATTCCCAAACCAAGCGACTATGCTTCTGGGTGGATTTTTATTGTCATTTTGACTTTCCCAAGTTTCACACGAGATGCTTAAAATGATTCCTGGCATTTTCTCGTTAAAGACAACAGCTTTAACCTTTCAACTTTCTATAGTTAATACATTTAGATAGATATATAGATGAGAGAGAGAGAGACATGTGGACAGACAGACAGAGAGAACGACACAGAGACAGAGAGAGCCTTACATGAGGGAATAGATCAGATTTGGGAAAGCAGTTCCAATGCGGTTCCTTTGATCATCTAGTGGCATATATACAGCAGGTGGTTCAATTATACATCTAAGTCTTGCTCACCCATTTGGCAGAATTTCATTGGAATTTTTATAAACATGGGATGGTATTAAAGGAGTCACTACTTCATTTTCAAATTCTGTTTCACCTATCAACAACGTAGAAACCTGCACATAACTTTGAATTCATTTTCAGAACAATTTAGGCATTCCCCCCCCCCAACTTATCTGGGCCAGATAGGCCCCTCCAAATGCTGCAATGCCTCACTTATTCCCAAAGGAGGAGAGGGGTAGAATTAATGAAGCAGGAGTCCTGGGTTAAGGCTTGGGGAGGTGGTGAAACAAAAGAAGGGCATCATCCTCCATTCAAATCTGGCCTCTTCTATTTATTATCCTTTGAGATCTTGATCACATCAGCTGAGCCATATGGACTTCAGCTTCTTCATCTGTAAAATGGGAGATCACAATTCTAAACACTGGAGGGACCTCAGAGGACATCGAATTGAGTTCTTTCATTTTGCAGAGGAGAAAAGTCAGAAAAAAAAAGATGAAATGAATTGATCATGTTCGTGCTGGTAGTGACGAGAAAGAAGGGTTAAGATCAATTCCTGAGTTTTCTGGCTCCAAATCTAGTAGTCTTAGCCGTGGACCTCAGAGATCAGATTGGATCCCCTGCATGGTGCCTTTTAACTCCAGGATTCTCCAATCTCCCATCTCCATGCCTTAGCACAGGATATTTTCTCTGCCTAGAATTCACTCATTCTTCATCTCCACCTCTCAGAAGATCTGCTTTCTTTGGAAGTTCAGCTCAAGCCCTGAGTTTTTGCCCAGTGCCTCCCCAACTTAATTGTGCTCGTGTTCATTGGGTGCACATGTTATATATACTTTTTATTTCTTATCCGTACATATGCATACAGTCATATACTGTGGAAGGTCAATGAATTCAGAGCAGGTCCAGCTCTCTTTCTTTCCTTGAATGCCCTTGAATGACGCTTCGTGCTACAGAGAAAACCTTTTCGGATTGTCCCTCGATTCCAGCACCTTCTTTCTGTGGTCATCCCCAGTGCAGGCAGAACATAGATTGTCCAGAATGGTTAGCATGCTGCCTCCCATTGGGCTCTGACCTCCTGGGAAGGAAGGACTGCCCCTGGGCTTGGCTCTGGCTCCTCAGGGCTGAGCACAGTACTCGGCACAGGGTTGGTGCCTAACAATTGTTTACTGAGTGAATAATCAGTTGATTCATTGAATGCTTTCAGCTCCAACATTTCAGGAGTGCAGGAAATCGTCCAGCTTTTTTTCTTCACTACTCAGTATTCCATCGGAAGCCATTCTGAATTGGAAAACAGTATTTTCCTACAGAAATAATAATAATTAATCAAGTAAACAAGAATTTATTAACTCCCTACTGTGTTAGTTTCAGGAGTATAAAAATAATAGCAAAGCAGACACTGGTCTAGAAGAATTCAAAATCACTTGGGGAGGGGGGCACCACGTCCATATGTCACTGTATACAAAGATCCAGGAGCTTTCTGAAGTGATTTGAGGGCAAAGGCAAAGGTCCCGGGAATGTAGCGATTTCAACAAAGGCCACACATGAGAAATGGTGCTCGAGTGGAACCCTGGCAGAAACAAGGAATGCGAAGAGGTAAGAGATGAGGAGAGGGCACTCCTGAGGCTCGGGAGACATCCAGGAAACAGAAACAGAGCCTGGAATGGAAGGACGGTTTAGGAGGAACAATGAGAAAATGAGACCCAGGAAGCTTTGGACCTCAACTTCCAATCCTTGATCCTACAGTCCCAGTTTGGAGTTGAGAGATGAAGAAGGGCTCTGGCTCCGGTTTCTTGTTTTCTCTTTTCACTCAAAGAAAGAAAATTCAGAATTAATTGGAGGAAAGCACAATTTCAGTCACAGCATATGGAATTCACAGTGGACTGGCTACATGCTGGGAAAAGGACAGCTCAAGACATACAAAATCCATGTCCTGCCCGACCTGACATATGTTTTACAAACGTGGAACACTGCCAGATGAAGAAAATTGAACTCGCATCAACCGAATTCCTCAGGAGTAGCTTGGTAAACATGGGAAGAGTCCAAGCCTTATTGGACCTCTAGCATGGTTTCATTTCTGGGTCTTCCTGGACCCTCTGCCTAGGCATCGGCCTAATTCCTGCTGTTGTTTATAATACATCCAGAAGTGTAGATGGGAGTGGGGGCTGCAAGTATGTTATATGGACCTACGTGGGAGCTGCGTCCCCAACCCTGACTCATCACTGAAAGAGAAAAATGGAGCGTAAAAAGACTGCAAGAAAACATCTAGTCCAATCCCATCCTTCAGATTTACTCCGAACACTCCAAGACAGAATTCAGAATAGGCAGAAGGAACATATGAGAGCATGAAGTCCGGTGTTCTCATTTCACAGTTACAGAAATGGAGGTACCAAGGAATTCATGAACTGCCCAAGGAAACACGGATAGTTAGTGACTGATGTGGGTCTAGGGCCCTGCATCTCCTGACCAATACTTGTCATTGGTTGGCTGTTCTTCTTTTTAATGGTAATCACCAAATCTCCCTCGATGGATTTCCCCAAAGTTTTCATCTCTGCCTATTTCTCAGAACTAGCAATTTTCTTATAAACGTTGCCCTCTTCCCAACCCTTTGTATTAGACGATGGGACAAAGGAGTTAATATAATGGATTAAATAACATAAAATAAAAGCTATGATGGATTGAACATTGGAATTACAGTCATGAAAACCTGGTTTCAAATTCCACCTCAGATCCTTGCCAGCTATGTGACCCGGCCAAGTCATTTAAACTTCCCGTGCCTCAGGCTCCACATCTGTTAAATGAGGGCTTTGGACACCATGAAGCTCCTTCTTGCTCTAAATCTGTAATATCTGTCCCGAATTCAGTGGGGAACAAAATAACGAGAAGAGGAAAGTTTACGGAATGCCAGTCTCTGTCTTGATCATTTCCTTGATGGTTCTCCCTTCCAAACATTCATCATTCATCCAGATTTTACGTGCCTATTTATTGTATGGCATACCCAGAAACTGGACTGGATGGCTCGAGCTTTATGCTATGGCTTTATCAAATGGAAATCAGAGGAGGACACACTTCTTTCCCACTGTCAACTGAAGTACTCACCAGTCAACAAGTATTTATTAAGTTCTTGCTGTGTGCCAGGGATTGTGCTAGCCTCTGCGAATGTCTGGTCTCAAGGAGCTCCCATTCTAATGAATGCAGCAATGAACATAGGAGATAAATAGATGATCGATAGTTACCCAGACGGATTCCATCGCCATCCAACAGCCTTTCTCCTCCTTATCCATCTTCATGACACTTTCTGTCTCCTGGTTCCTTTCCTACCCAATGGCTTGCAGTGTTCTACTTGGTTTGGGGAGCTGCATTATTCTGAAGACCCCCATTAGCAAAGCAGGTGGAAGGTGAAGACAGAGTATAGACCGACCATAACAACCCTTCCCTCAATTCAGCCCCAGTTTAATCCCTCACTCCCTACCTTAATCTAGATCTTCTTATTTCACCCCCTTTTGCCATTTGTTCCAGAAGCTGTCTCTATTTTTAAATGTCTTTTTCCTCCTATGATCTTCCCCCCTCACATTCCCAGCATTTCCTGAGGGTTAGCCTAGCCCAGCTTTCTCCAGAAGACACTAATGGCTCTTGGCATCCATGTTGACCTTCCTTTTCCAAAAGCCAGGATGCACAAGGACCGAAGGAAGAGGTGACATCTCTTGTTGTCTGGGTCACATTCGGAGAGCTTCTCTGCCCTTCTCATTTGTCCTTTCTAAGTAACTCCAGACCCTCCAGATGTTTGCTATTGCTATCTCTGGGCGTCTGGATCACTTTCCTTCCTTACCATAAGGTTATTAACAGGATCACTGTTTCTCCTACACCCACCTAGACCTAGTTCTTTGGATTATCCTGCCTTTCCAGGCCTTCAACTCTGACCAATCACGTATACAGAAGACAAATGGCTCTATAGTGAGGAAGTCTGTGTTCAAATTCCACCTTCCTCAATTGCAATCTTAGGCAAGTCATGGTAACCTCACTGAGTTGCCTTCTTTATCAGATGAATAGGTTAGGCTGGCTGAATTCTGAGGTCTTTTCTCTCTCTACAGCCTTGAACTTATGAGTTTGGACTCCAGTCCAGCATTTGGAAGTACCTACCCCACCTGTATCTTCCTCATTTTCCAGGATTCTTTGGGATGACTCAGCCTTCAACTCTATGCAAAGGCCTCTTGAACTGAGAATATAGATATCTTGGCTATAAGGATTAGCTTTTAGCGAAAGCAAGAAGCAAGAGATCCTGCAAACCAACATTCCACACAGAACTCCGAGAAGCTGGAGAACTGAACACACAGGCAGTTTCTGGACAGAGTTGGTGGACTCCTCTGAAAGAGGGAGAGGCTGCTTTTCTCTAGCAGTCAGGAAAGCCCTGAAGGTTTCTGTCTGGTATGTCTGGGGTGGACTCAAAGAGTCAGTGGTTCTCTCTTCTTTGGCTTCTTGATATTCTGCCGGTCCTTGCTGCTGCTGCTACAGAGATCTCATCTTTCTGGAGTCACTGAAGTGTCCTTTTCCTTTCTGAATATAAAAAATGTATTTTCAACCCTCTCTACATCTCCCTTTGCCTTTTGTCCACAAGCACCAGTTGAGCCCAAAATTCAAAGAGACTCACATGGACAAACACAAATATGGCTGAGGAGTTCAGACTGAATGTCAGTAGTATGGCTCTAGCCACTCACTACCTGTCACCCTAAATCCCCATTTGGGAATAAACAAGGAGAGCGAGATCATCCTGCTCTTTAAGAAATACGATTTGTTAACTGTAATGCATTTCTGAAACTTTCAATCTGTCACATAGAATAAAGACATTCATTTCAATTTCCAAAAGGAGCAGAATCCAGATTATAGCTTCAAGAGAGTAGAGGGTCCAACCCAAGCTTCATTTGGGTGCTGTGCTGTTTGTAGAATGAGGTTTTTAAACTCAAAGGAGCATTTTTTCAGTGCTTACTATAGGCTGTGTCTAATGGCTTAGACACCCTTCTTCCTTCTCTTTCTTTTCCTTTCTTCTTTTTCCTTGCCGTTGTTTCCCCCTTTTTATTTTTTCATTCCTCCTCTCCCCTCCTCTCTCGCTCTTCCCCTACTTTTCTCTCCTCTCCCTAGCCAACATTTTCCTCCCCTCTCCAGGATTTCTGCCCTGCCCACTCTCTAGTGATGTCTTCTATAGCCTAAATATGGTTGTCAACCACCTCTTTTGCCTGAATGTAGTTTAACATTCTTCCCTTTATTTCTCCCATGAATTTGTCTCTAGTGTAAATAATACGTAGACATAGAAAGTAAATACTAATACATTTGGAGTTCAAAGCAATGTCCCAAGATCATGACACTTAGAATGGGAAAAGGTCTTTAAGACTATTTTCTTCAACACTTTCATTTTATAAATGAAGAAACTGAGGCAGGCAGAAACATCAAATGAGTGGCTCATTAGCATTTAGGTATTGAGTTATAAAGCTTTAAATCAATTCTGGGTTTTCTGATTCCAAACCTGGGACACTTTTCTCTATGCTATGATCATTCAGTTTACATTATATGGGAGAGATCTTGAACCCCAATGGAAAGGGTTGATAGTACTTCATAAGCCAAGGCAAAGGGAGAAGCATTCTCAGAAGAGCATATAACATGGGCAAAGACATGAGGGCAGGAAGACATCCAACAAACTCCAGCACAATGAGTAGACTTGCCCGAATTTGGAAGCACACATAACAGCCCAGATAGGGTTAGAGGGTCAATGAATACTAGTTAATTTAGACTAGAAGGAGGATGAAGGCTGGACTGTTGTTGGGTTCTTTGGCAGGGTGTGTGTGTATACATATACATATATGTACACACACATACACATCTGTACATATAGTCATACATGTGTATGTTTGGGGTATGAGTGTGAGTATGAACAAATGTGCCTCCATACACATGTGCATGTGTTTGTGTATATGTACATACGTGTGTATATCTTCTTCACAAGGCTTTGTATAATTTCTACCAGTTGTCCTTATTAAAATGGAAGAAACATGGGACAAATACAAGTCAGTAAGAGGAGCTCACTTCACATCGAATTGACGCAGTCATTTTCACTTAAGCTCCATGCTGTCTATTCTTGGGAGCCGCCATTTGCCAAGCTGTTGAATGGAAATGCTCTCTAGTGGCTTGTGATAGGCCAGACTGGCCACAGGGAGCCTGAAACTCAGGAGATGAGACGGTTTACAAATATGTCAGAGTCCAGCTTGATGCTCTTTTGCTGAAGGTGGCCTCAAGTTTCTGGTCTCAGTCTTCCCAAGAAGGACCATTGGCCAACCTTTTGGAATACTTACCCAAATGGCCTTTCTCCTTAACCATCCAGAGTGGAGCGTTGGCCTTTATTCATAGGATGAAAGCTACCTGGGGATAATTTGAGGATACCCACCTCCTAGAGTCTGACTCCCAGACCTCATTCTCCAGGGCCACATCCACAGCTTGAAATTCCTTTGGAGAATCCCCATCCCCCTCGGGCTGCGTCTGCCTCAAGTCTCAGAAGTCAATCAGCTCAGATTGTCCACAGAAGCGCCAAGTCCTAGAAGTTAATACTCATCCACTGAATACCAGAGCAGGGCCATTTCCCACAGTTCATCGGGCTTCCAGAGGATTAAAATCCTCTTTTTATTCTTTATTTCTCGGATTGAAACAACAACCTGGGGCAAGGCAGCCCAAGTTGGCAGGTTTTGACTCCTTTACCAGTTCAATGTGAAATGGGATGAGATACAGGCATTTAGGCAGGCTAGTTTGGAATGTAAACAGCCTCTTTTCATTGGGAGATTTTTTTTAAGCATTCACTGCCCTGACTGTTTGGGTTTCCATTTTGATTAGGAGGCTTCCTTGTATAATGGATTTAATCAGGCTCTCTTCGGGCATGGAAGATGCTCTCTTTTTTGTCCTGGTAATGTTAGGAATCCTCCCTCCCCTCTTATGAAGCTCCGCAGCTACACAAGAGGTACATAAAGTGTCTGCCATCAGGGAGATGAATGGGGGAACTGGTAGGGGTAGAAACCCAGAATGAAAATGAACAAGGTGTGGTTCACCCGAGGTGACAAGATGGGAGCCACCAAGAAGGGATAAAATGACCCCAAATCAAAGGGCCTTTCACCCCCTTTTTATTGGATTTTTGTCATCTGTGAGATGATAACAGAAGGCTGGAGAAGGCTATACAGACTCCTTAACCTGATCTGAACTACCACCACCGTAGGACTGAACTGCCTACTACTGAAATATCAGGGAATCCAATGCGAAAGAAAAAAGAATTCTTACCACCCCTCCCACTGTGTAGATCCGGGAGCCAAGAGAGGCTGACAGAAGAAGACTTGGCCTTCAGGAGAAAAGCCCTCAGCATTTGGACTATTCTGAGATTGCTTTGAGAGCCCGAGCAACAGAGTTCTGGTCATCTGCCTGTTTGATGTGAAATGGGTCTCTCAACTTCTAGGGCCTCTGTTTCCTCCTCTGTACACTAAGGGGGTGAGGATGGGCTACTTCTCTGAGCATCTTCCTGTTTTATCCCATGATCTGTGTCCTTGGCTCTATCACCTTTCACCTCCTTTTAGGACATGGGGTCTAAGTATAGGACTTTGGACAGAAATAAGGGGGAGCAAAATGTGGGGAGTAAAAAAGAAAAGCCTCCTCTTGCTTCCAGCAGTAGTGACTGCCTCTGTCTGAACTTCCCCAAGCAGAGTTAACAGTATCTGTTCAGCCATGTAGTGGTCAACCTTGAACACTACCAGCTAGATCTTCTTTCCAATTCCCTTCTCCGTGATGGCTGCCTACAGGCTGCATCCTCAAGGGTTATCTGGTTACGGAGGATTTTTTTCCCAAGAGTCTCTACTGGGATGTCTCCCTATTCCTGGAAATGTGAATTATTCCTCTGCCACACGAGTTCTTTATGTGATGATGTGTGTCTCTTGCTCTCCTCATGCCCTGGCTAGACAACGCTGAGTGCTTCTGAGCCTACAGGAGCTTACTCTCTCTGTCATTGATTCACCACCATCATTGTTCATTCCCTCCTCAAAGGATGCTTGCAAGGGTGGCTCATTAGACTTCAATTCCTGACAAAATTCTAGAACATAATGCTAAAAGGAAGAACTAAGAGCCAGATCCTTCACATTGCCAAATCTCGCTCCCTGGTGTCCTGGAGGTGCCATACAGAAAAAAAGGGTTGTAGTGTGCCCAGAGTGGATGGAGCAGCCACCCTTTTTATGGATGACAAGATGACGTTCATATGGAGAAGATGGGCTGATACGAGCTGTGTGACATGGCCATTAGGTAGACTCAGAGCTGGTGCAATGAACAGACCCCAGGAGCAGCCACGGATAGGTGGTGTCCCAGGGATGCTTGAGGAATCACTGCATATTCATGGACTGCTTCACATTGCCGTCAGCGACCTCCTGGAAGTCAAGCTTATGAAATCTGCAGATGCCTCAGGGCTGAGAGACAACTGAGGGGTTAGATGACAGTCAAGAATCAGAAACATCCCAACAGGTCATCAGAGTGATTGGGCTAAATTAATGACATTTAATTAAAGAGGGAAAAATGAAATGCCTTACACCTTTGTTCACAGAGTCAAGAGCATGAGGAGGGACAGGTGGCGCTCAACAACAATCCATGTGGAAAGAGTCAGAGAGATGAAGTGCATTGTAAGTTCAATGTGAGTGACAGAGTGAGAAGGCATCAAAACCCAGAATGCCAATGTAAGTGGCATGACAAACTCACTGGAGTTTAGGCTTCAGAGATACGGAGAGCCGAGCAGGTAACACCCCCAAAGGGCTGACTGGATTTGACTATAGGTAGGATATTCAGATATGAGATAGATTTTTTTCAAATGGAATATCTATAGGAGTATAATTAGTGACTATGCCATAGAAAGAGGCTCAGAAACCATGGTCCTGTGATTAGATTTGGGAGGCTCCATAGATGCTTTAATTTGCTACAGTTTAATCAGGCTTTGTTAGGTACATTCTGTCTCTGGGGGAAAAAAATCTCACATTTCTATATTTGAATCCATGGTCCAAAAATCCAAATTCCATTCTTGGCTGTTGAGTCCCAAATATCTAAATTCTCCTGTGAAATTCTTGCTTTTAATTGGGAGCAAAGATGAAAATGTAGCATAGCCCTGCGACGTCTTCATTTAGTCACCCAAGGATTGCTACTCTTCAGTAATGCTTTCTAGATAGTTTCAATAAATAAATACTTACCAATTTCCCTGTCTTCCTTTCAGTTCCAGCTAAAATCTCTTTTTACAAGAAGACTCCCCAGCTCGTCTTGATTCCAATTCTTCTTTCCAGTAATTATATCCTATTTATCCTCTATAACTTGCTTTGTATGAATTAGGATGTTGTCTCTCCTCCGTTACATTGTAAGCTCCTGGAAGTCAGGGACTGTCTCTTCCTCTTTTCTGTATCCCTAACAGGGAGGCTGCATTGAAGCCTTGGCTGACTCCCTGAAATACCATTTGGGACCTCTTGGATCAGGGTGACTAGGAACGAGCCATCGGGGTGAGAGATCTTGGGAGTTTCTCTGTAATGGCTGAAAGCAGGGCTTACTTTAGGAATACAGCAGACAGCTTTGAATCGGTATTGTCCATTGAACAAATAGCTCCCTTGGTAACCATCAGATGGAACTCTAAACTCTTGATACTTGTTTCTTTTTCTTTTTATCCTCCCAGCATGTTCTCTCAACCCAGAAATCACATCTATAGAAAAAAACACTGAGCATACCTTGGAGTACAAATGCTTGCTTCTGGAATCCTTAGATAATCTGCCTTTATTCTTCCAGGTAGTCTCTTTTCTGACTGTCCAATCTTGTCTTTCAATACTGTTAAAGAAAAACCCTTGTCCATTCCTAATGCCATCCAGATTTTCCTCAACGCCCCATCCCCATTGCCCCGAAACCTTGTAAAAACTCCTGGTTTCTCCTGGGAACACTGACATGAGCTGATGCAAAGTGAAGTGAGGAGAAGTAAGAGAACAGTGTATTCAGTCCCAGGAATATTGTGCAATCATCCACTGTGAAGGAGATGCCTATTCTCCGTAATACCATGTGCTAAGGTCATCTGAGGGGCTTCTAATGAAAATATTATCCACCTACAGAGAAAGAACCCATGGCGTCTAAATGCAGATCTTAACACACTTTTTATTTACATTTTTGTCCTTTTCTTCTCATTTTGGTCTCTGTTTTCTTCCACATGACCAATATAAAGATATGTTTTGCATGATTGACCCTGTATAATCCATATCAAATTGCAAGCCTTCTCAATGGAGTGGAGGGGGGGGGTAGAGCTCATTTTAAAAAAATCAATATTAGAAACTGTTTTTACAGATAACTGGAAAAATAAAATATTGACAACATCTCTCCCTTAAAAATGAAAACTCTTGGCTTCTTAGTCTTGATGTGATGTGAAGAGAAGACCGAAAGGAGACACCCTACCAATGCAAGCTAGCAAAAAGGGACACAGTCTTTTGTGTGGCCAAGCCTCAGTGACTTCCTGTGTGAAATCAGCATGTTGGACACCATTGGCCCCTTCCAGCTCTTAATCTATGATCTGGTTGAGCAGATTCATCCTCTCTAGAGGTCTGCAGGCAAAAGCATAATGATGTCAACTCAAACAAACTCAATGAAGTCTTCTGATATATTTTCAGTGTGAGCATTTATTCCTCAATTTGGCAAATGCCAGAAATGGGCAAATCAAGGGTTGATTTTTTTCCCCTTGATTAGTTAGACTTACAGAAATGATGGATGGATGAAATGTTAATGATCCATATTATTCCTAAAAGTGTGTCAATACATTTATTTTTTGAAGAGTCAATTGCTAAAATCTGCCAGGGAAACCCTGGTAAAGGATAGATAGCAAGGAATGTGCCATATATATGGTAGAGGAGAGTCTTCTGTATTTTTCTTTTTGAGAGTTTTCTTGACCTGAGTTTAAAATTAATACCATATTTAGCTCCTAAAATATATTAGGCATTTTCCACATTTCTCTAATGTGACATATAATTTATATTCCAGATATTATTTATTTCATGAAAGTTTGAAAGAGTTCTTTTGCAAATACTCTTAAGACAGTTTGTTAAATTGTTTTCAATGTGGTAATCCGTTGATAACTTATTAGACTCTTCCCCCAACACTGGTCTACTTAGCTTATGTGTTTTGGGTGATGTAATTATCAATTAAGTTATTCATTTTTAAGTTCATTTCATTTGGATTTCCTCTCTCCTTTTTTAAAGCCCATAGCTGGGGAGTATAGTTCATGAACGACATCCTAGATCTCTTTTGTGCTTTCGGGGATCTTGAGTAGATGCTTTTTCTGTGCAGATTGGACTAGATGATCCCCAAAGTCCCTTCCAACCCTGACATACTATGACTCTGTGTTCTCTTCCTTGGGAGTTAAGCCTTTCTCTCTGGAATTTTTATTCAGCTTCTGTTTGGACTTCTGCTACCTCCTCTTTAAAATCAGGAGATTGGGTAAATGACCTCTACCATTCTTCCCAGATCTCTATCTGTGCTCCTATGATCACCAGCCACAAAAACAGGGACCATTGCTCCCAAGGCCTCATATCCCCAATAATTTTAACTTCCATTATGTTTTCTTGCTCACTTATTGTTTAGTAGGGTTTTTTTGGTCATGTTTCACTCTCTGTGAACCCCTTTGGGGTCTCCTTAGTAGATTCTGCAGTGGTGTGCAATTTTCTTCTCCAGCTCATTCTATAGAGGAGAAAACTGAGTCAGAGTTAAATGACTTGCCTAGGGTCACACAGATATTAAATTTCTGAGGCCAGATTTGAATTTAGGAAGATAAGTACTCATGACTCCAGGTCTGGTGATCTATCCACTGTGCCACCTTGCTACAGTCTATAGGGCTTGCTGAGCCCCTTTCAGGGATGCTCATAGACCTTTGATGTCCAACTCAATCTTGTGGCTCAAAGAAGTCTTAGCATGTGCAGCCTCCATAGCCTGACAAATCCATCCCTCTGCAGATGGGTTAAACTAGGTGGAGGATCACCAATGGCCTCAAGTCCAGCGGTGAGTTAGGGTGGTGTCTACCTCAAGCACACAAAGATGTCCCTTCGCCATATGGTAAGGTGAGAACCTTCCTTTCCAACAGTCATGAAGGCCACTGCAGAGCACCTAGAGCTCATGGCCAGGCCTGGAAGATGCTAAGGTCATTCAGTGCATCCCAAGCCCTCACCAGTAGTCCTGGCATGTGTCTTATCACTGACTTCCATGACTCTGAAAGAGACAGTGAGGCTGGTGACACGATGAACCTTTGCCTCACTTCGATCCAGTTCTGTCCCAAGTGAAAGCATCACCCCGCCGTGGCACTGGTCCTTTTTGGAAATAATGGCTGAACAATAAGAATCCCCAATAGCAGAGGTTCTTAGACGTTCTGCACATGTTCATGAATGATCAGGACATGATGCTGCTATTTTGAAAACTTCAGGTGCTTACTGTCATCTAGCAAGGTGGCCCCATAGCACCTCTGACAGCCCCAGGACGCCTCCCATTATTTCGCTGCAGTATTATTCCTCTGAGCAGGGGAGAAGTTCTCCAGAACTACATTGGTCCATAGACAGTCTATCCAGCATCAGGAATGATGACTTTTCAGGACTGGAAAACAAATCTGTCCAAGGACCCAGCATCCATTGATGGTCTTTTTCTTTCCCCTGAATCAAAGGAGACAGAAGGCTGAGTAGAAAGAATACAGAGCACAAGCCAAAGGATCTAGGTTCAGAGCTGAGCTCTGAGGTCCATTATCCAGACTGCCTTGGTCTAGTCCCTTCTAGTCTTCTGTTTCCTCTTTCTAAAAAAGAAGGAATTGGGTTGAATGGCCTCTCACATCCCTCAGACTGACGACTGGACAAAAACGGCACGTCAGAGGCTACCACCAAGCTTGGATCACTCGCTAACTCTTTCCCTCCACGTGTTCTGCAGAGCCCTCACGAGCCCTTTAAAGAGCTCTTCCAAAAAGGTGCCAAAGTTGCTACTGTGAGTCCTTTATTAACTGGAAGGTTTGAGAGCCCAAAGGCCACGTGGTGGCTAATTGCACTTTCCGTTTCTTGGGCAGAGTTCCACGGTGCTTATTCCTCATGTCCTCCTCCTGAATGCTCTTGTCCCAGCCTAGATCAATATGTCCTCCACAGCCATCAGAGTGAGTTTCTGCAGCTGGGAAAAACCAAAGGCCAAACAAATCTCCCCTGGGCGGTCAGACTTCTACAGTGGCCGGAGGCTCCTTGGAAAGAGAAGAGAAGAAAGGAACGAGCACGTATGAAGTGCCTGTTTTGTGCCAGGCAAAAGGTTCAGCAATGTTAGCTCCTGCGACTTTTACTGCCACCTTGGGACGTAGATTCGCCCGTTTTAGAGATGAATAAACTGAGGCAGCAGAAGAGGAAATGAGTTGTCCAGGGTCAAAAGGCTAGTTTGTGTGGAAGGCTGGATGTGGTTTGGTTTGATCTGATCTGATGAAGATTCCTGGGTCTGGTCCCGGGATTTTACCCGTTGTGAGCCCGTTTACTGACGACTAAGCGCCCTACATTCATTATCTTATTGCCTTGGAATGCTGAATATAATTGATGGTGTTTTGGTCGGGAAAAGGTTCTTGTTCTTGTTCTACAAAACAGAATTGTAGCTATTGAAAAATGACGAAGTTCGCAGGATCCCAGCCAGACTCGGGAATTCGTCCCGTGCTGTTCATCCGCGTTCTTGGGTGTTCTGGGTCATCTTTAGAGAAAACGCCGCCTCGGCAGCTTCCCCGCCCCGAGCTCCACAAAGTGAAGATTCTCAGGCACCGGCTCAGCCCCTGCCCACACGGACAGGGAATCCAGAGCGCAGCGACAACGTCCTGGGCCCAGACATGTCCCACACCGGGGCCATCACCAGCAAGCGGCCATCTCAGATCCCAGCCACTCAGTGAGGCCATGCGGAGGAGGCGGCAGGGGCAGCTATGGGGATCCAGGAAGGAGCAGCCAGCCAGCCAATAAAGACAGAGACGGGGAAGGAGGCGGGCCAGGCCTGCCAATCCCAGGGCATTTAGAGGGCGCTTTGAGCTCTGAGAAGTACTTCACAGGACTGTTGGTCCTCACCTCAGTCTGATGGGCAGGCGCCTCGGAATCTGCTCTCCTCCCACCGAGAAAGAGCCCGAGTCTCAGAAGAAGTCAGCGATTGGCCAGGGCCACACTTGAACCCAGACCTCTCCTGTCACTGCCTCCGACACACAGCAGGCGAGGGGACCCACCAGATGGACCCTGAAGAGGGAAAACCCTCTGGACTTGGGGAGAGATCGTGGCACCCATTGGACGCAGCACCCTTGCATCGAGGCTATGATGGGAGCCAGATTTTCAATGAGTTTAAGTGGGAAACCAAGTCGTTTTCTCTGTTTTGATTGGGCCGTGGAGGGAGAGTGAATATTTGTCCCTGGAATCGGGCTGTGTCCCGGCTACCTCTCTTCCTTCCTTTGCCCGAGCCCTCAGCAGCAGGAATGGGACACTTCAATGAAAAGCTAAAGGCTCTCAAATGGAAACGAGGGAATGGATTCACCAACAGGGAGCCACTGGCTTCCAGCCCCACATTGCCAGGGCTTGTGTGACAAGGACGGACAGTAGAGCGCGAGCCGGTGACCTGGGAAAGAGGCAGCCTCCCCGCTGGCCACCACCCCGCGTTATTGAGCGCCTTCCTCCATTGCCTGTTTTCTTGGTAAAGGAAGCCCCCCACCAGGGCCCAGCTTCGTGCCCTGAACATGGGCTCGCCAGAGCTCTGTTCTCCATCTGGGGTGCCAAGACACCCCAGGGACGCCTTTAACCTGGCGACTCACCATGGTGGAGTCGGGACAGCTGGATCCCGGCCTTATCCTGGACGCCAAGGGCTCAGTAACTAAGCTGACTTTGCCCTGCTGACCCTCAGAAATCTCTGTAAAACGAGGCGATTCCCCAAGAACACTGGTCCTGCCCAGCTTCCTAGTCTCTGAGCTCTGGCCCTGGCGTTCCTGCCAGCACCAGAGCTGAGTTCAAATCCATCCTCAGAGACGTGCTAACTGTGCCTTGACCTCACTCTGACTCAGTTTCCTCAACTGCAAAAGGGGACATCCCACCGTTAGGTGTGGATCAGATGTTACAATACTTGTCATGTTTTTAAATGCTTTGAAAGACATTATTGTAAGGCACTCTGCAATCCTTGAGGTTCCCTCAAAATACAAGCAATTGGTGGTAACTGTGAGCTTCAACATGATAAAATCTCTTCCTCGGAGATGAAATTCCACCTCCTTGGTCCCTCCTGGTAGAGGTAGTTACTTACATACTAGCGGCTGCATTCCAACAGGAGTTCGGTGAGGTCAGGATTGTTGAGTTGTCTCCTCTGTCCTCTGCCTGGCTCATTGTAGGTAATGAATTAATGGGTCTTGGTTGGTTGATCTTGATTGGTTTATCAGGACGATAGATCAGCATCCGTCTCTCCGCTAGCTTGTCTCTAACCTGTGTCCACACGGTGCCTCAGTTTCCTCCTCTGCCATCAGGGCATCCTCACAGCTGGCTCTGCCATCTCACCCCACTTCTGAGTAGTGAATAATGGTGGGTACTTTGCAAGTTCTCAAGTGTTAGCCAGCTGTGAGGATTACGGTTCTTGGTCCTGACGAGTCTCTCAATCTCTTCCACTTGAGGCGGAGAGGGGCAGCGTGGTCCGCGAGGAGCAGGGGCCATGCTGGGCTTGGTGTTCCCTAGCTAAAGGTTCCAGTGAGGCAGAAAAGACTTCATTGGGGGCTCGGACTCCAAAATCGTTCTTCTCTGGGCTGTCAGAACCTCGTTGGGTTAGAGGAGGCTCTAATCCCCCACACAGTCCAAGAGCCCCGGTTTGGGCACACGGGCGCCCCATGGAAAGGCTTGTTGAATGCCCTTTTCAATGGTTCCATCCTGAGGACGTCTGGCTGCTTTCCAGTGTCTAGAAAATGCTCCTAGTCAGTGCATTCAAATTAGATATTACTTTGATCAGACTGCCATGGAGCAAAATAAAAGGTTCCCTTCATGCTCTATCGTGCAATAAAACAAATAGGAAGCAAAACAAATTCCCCTTTAAAAAATAGATAGCAAAAGAGCAGGACTTGAAACCAGATCCTAAAGCCGGTGTCCTAACGGGCACAGAATGAGGCCCTGAAAGGTCTCCCCCAAGAAAAGAGGGTGCTGGTTCCGAAGACAATCCAATGGGCTCCCATTCCTGACAGACAGAGCCCCCAGCTTTTAAAAAGTGAGAAGTTTATCATTAGCATCCAAAATGCTTTCCAGATACTTCTTCCTTTCCTCTTCTTCTGAGGGCTGAGCTCCACTGCTCTCTTCAGTGTCGGGGATCCTGACATCCTGCCCCCCAACCTAAAGAGTCCTCTCTCTCACATAGAGACGTGGAGGACCCAAGAACTTCAGGGAGTTCCCAGGGAAATCCAGACTCCAATGGGCACATCCTCAAGGGGGATTGCAATATTGGTATTGATATTTCAGGAGAATACTACAAAAAAGGGCAACTATCACATCCCCTACTGTTGGTGATAAGGTGGAACCATAGATAGATCATTGGGTTTGGAGTCGGGAAGTCTCTGAGTTCAAATCCAGCCCTAGATGTTTTTATTTTATTATTATTATTATTATGTAATATTGATGTATTTATATTATATATAAGATAATATATAACAAATATTATATTTAATAGCTGTGTGAACCTAGAACAAGTCTTTTAACCACTCTGGCCTCAGTTTCCCTTCTTATAGAATGAGAACAGTAAGAGCACCTAACTCATAAAGTTGTTGCATTTGTAAAGGACTTAAACTTTAAAGCACACATGAATGTTACTTGTTATTGTGAACTAGCAGTCGTACTATGGTAGATAGGTAATGAGCTCTGAATACAGCCTCTGCACCTGTCCAGTCACATTCTCCAGCCTGGCTACCTCGGTGTGGGTAGGGAGGGCTTCACTCTCTGTGCCTTTCTGGGGCACATGGGAGTGATTAATAAATACCTGTGGACTGATCGATTGATTTCCTAGCATCTACCATAGTTTTTGTTGTTTCTGCCTCACCGAGTCATCACAGGACGTTGGCATGAGGACCGAACGGGCTAAGGAATGGGTGGATGGGTAGAATTGGGCCAAACGTGACGTTCTTGTACAAATGTGGCTGATGATGATGGCGGTGCTCAATGGTCTCCACCATGGTGATGACACGTCCCATGGCCCACTGACTCTGCCCTTCCCAGATGCCCCTGTGCTGGTGCCGTAGCCTCCCTTCAGGCTCATTCTCCTCGTCTTCACATACATCACAGCTCCAAATCTGTGGCTAGTCCAAATTCTTATTCCCATAACTATAGGTTCCGAGCCTCTGGACCTTCCTTCATCCCCACCCATTTGAGTTAAGCCATTGGTCCAATGCAACCCAATCAAATATTCAACAGGTTTGGGGTTAGGCACTTGGCACAGAGAGAGAGAGTGTGTGTGAAGTTTGCCATGGCCGGTAATGCCTGCCCGAGTCTTGGAGAAAATGATGGACTCTACAAATTTCATGAATTCTGTAAATATGATAAGCAAAGAGTCGCAGGATAATCGAGTTGGAAAGAGTCTCAGAAGACATCAAAGAGTCGTCATCAACCCCTCCTTCGAAGGAGGGAGAGTGTTAGACCGGTCTGTAGTCAGAAAGAGTCACCTTTTCCTGAGTTCAAATCCAGCCTCCGACACTTACTATCTTGTGATGCAGCGCCCTTTGCCTCAGTTCCTCACCTCTAAAAGGAGCCAGAGAAGGAATGGCAGAGCACACCAGTATCTTTGCCAAGGAAATGCCAAGGGGGGTTACCAAGGGTGAGACAGGGCAGAAAAGAATGACTACACAATAGCAGACAACTCGTCGTGTGCCCTGGAGAGTTGTGCTTGTCCCTGGGCTGGGTTCAGTTTTGTTTTTGTTTTGGTTTCACGAATGACTTGGATAAAGGCAAGCAAGGCTGGCTGTGTTCTCCAGTTAGCAAACATGCACTATGCAAGATTCAGGATTTGAATAATCTTGATAGTCCAGAAGGTTGGCCTGAATGGAATAAAAGGAAATTTTAGTAGTTTAAATGCAAAGTAACCGAGACAGCCTGGCAGGAGGCAGATACGGGGCTCCCTGGATAAAGCACTAAGCCTGGAGTCAGGAAGATTTGATCTCAAATCTGTAGCTGTGTGTCCCTGGGCAAGTCACTTAACCCTATTTCACTCAGCTTCCTCATCCATAGAGTGAATTAGGAAAGGAAATGACAAAGCCTTCCAAGTCACAGAGGCAGACGTGACTAAACAACTAGACAACGATGGCAACAACAGCATGGGCTAGTAGAGAGAAGGCAGGAAGCTGGGATCCTGCGAAACGGTTTAACATCTCGGAGCCCTTTTGTTCTTTTACGGTTTGTTTTTAGTTATCAAACACTTCTTTTCGCATCTTGCTAACCTCCACCCTGAAAAGAACAGAAAATATTAACAAAACTCTTGCGTACGGGTGAGCCTATCCAAAGCAAATTCTAAGACTGACAAACTCCATGTCCAAGATGTGTGACTCCCTCCATTTCGGGTGACCCCCTTCTGCCTAGACAGTGCCCGAAGGTTCCAAACAGAAGAAAAGGAGGTGATGGACATCGCTAGCTGGTGTTTCCTCACCTGGAAATTCTCTATGTGGACAATGAAATCAGAGACTTAATCCATAGTCCTAAGAGTCGATTCCTATTATTTGGTTCACCAGGAGGTTGGAATGGATGACCTCCATGGCCCCTCACAACTCAAACTGCCGTCCCGTAATTCTGGAACGCTCGTGGGAGACTCTTCGGGGGAAGAGCCCTTCTTATAAAAAAGATTTACTTTTCCCCAAAAGGAAGAGTCTTCCAAGGCGCGTTTATTGCTCTACTGAATCCAATGCTGTTTTTAGAGTCAATTGATCATAATGGAGCGGGAATTGGTGTTCCTATACTTCCTAGTAGTTTGACAGTGATGTGATCTTTGTGTTATCACATGTGAAAACCTGCTTGTTTCTTTTTAACATCATTATCGCTGATGCCCTCGAAACATGCTGAGATTATTCTCAAATAGACTTGGTAGAGTGTTAAAGTCAATGGATATTGGTCCTCTCGGTCTGAGTGGGGATTTTGGAGGCGAGAGATGATAATAATAATACCCAAGATTTTCCCTACATCCTTGAGAACTCTTTTCTCTCAAACACTTTAAAACTCAACACGTAAATGCCTTCAAGTTTTTTTATCTTCATCATGGACTCCAACTGCACATAGTACATTGAGATCTGCTGGAATTCCTGCCCTTGATTTCTTCCATGTCATTTCCACTTCTACAAACCCATCCTCAACTATCATGTTGGGGTGCAAATAGAGAGATTTCCCTACCTGTCCTTCCATTTTGCAGATACATCAAGTATTTGGCAAGTTAATATCTGCATAGTAATGATCCTTTTGGTCTTTCCATTTACCTAAACTTGAACCCAATGGCTTTTTCATAGCCAAAAAACAGGAGTGCCAAATATTTTTGTAAAAATTAAACTATGGCTATTTCCAGTATTACTCTGAGCTACATGAAATTAGTTTAATGTAACCTATTCTGGACCAAGCCATGTTAGTTCTTGGTTAACAGTTTCCTAATCTAGAAGCACTGACGTGACTCCCATCTTTCATTTGGGGTCTTAAAAATGTGACTCAGGTTCAAGCTCCTTTGTGGATCTGCAGCCTTTAAAATTTAGCTCAGGAATCCCCAGCAATGTGTTTACTTTCTAACAGTAACGTTTAGTAATATTTTGGTTGTTTTTCCAGAGCTTATATTTCCTCCTATACCTTCCTCTCTTCCCTCTTAGAAAGGCATCCTACTTAACGAAGAATTATCTACTCCTGAAGAAGAGGAAAAGGAGAAAAATCAACAAAATCAATCAAAATATGAGAAAAAGTGATCATACCTATTATGTCCTGCCCTTATGGACCACCCCACTACTCCCTCCCCCATACACACACATCTGAAGAGTCATAGGGAGATGCTTTCTCATAACTCCTCTCTGGATGTGCTCCTTGTAATTTTGCAGCATTCATTTTGAGGGTGTTTTGTGGTCGTCCTACCTCTCCATGTACACCGTAGAAGTTAGTTTACTCTTCATTGGCTCGGTTTTCTTCATTCTGTATTGGTCTAGGCTTCTTCGTAGTGTCTGTCATTTCTTGTAATCAGGTCATACTGCATTACATTCACTCACTGACTTTCACCAAGTCATTCCCCAATGCGGGGTGGGTATCTCCTTTGTTTCAACTTATTTGTTGCCACAGAAAAATGGCGCCATGAAAATCTGGCTACATGTCCAGAAAGGACCATTTAGGTTGTCTTTCTATCCACAGCACCCAACCCACTACGGAACCTAGAATGAGTGTTTAATAACCTTTTCTTGATTTATTGATGAAAACGCCTTCATTCTGTTAGGAGGAGAAAACCCTGATATTCATTTTATGATGGATCAAAGGGTTTAAAACTGATGATTACCCACTGAAACAAAGGAAGAGAATCTTTGGTGAGGAGGCCAGACCATGTGAACGAGATCTATAAACTAATAAAAACTGCTAAAGCTTGGAACAGAATTAGGGAGCGTTGCGTAAGAGCCATTGAGAGTCGCAATGACCCCAATTCTGCATTAAACCCCACCAGGGGAGGGGAGGAAAACAAGCCGTTCAGTTCTCCAAATTTAACTCTCTTACAGGGAACTTTGATCAAAGTGGACAAAATAGAAAAGTGGCACAAAGCCTTTTTCTGTAGGAAGTGGCAAAAAGCAAGGTAGCTAATTGTTTGAAGAGGTCGATAACTCCTACCTCAATATTTTTTTCCTCCAATACAAATATGCATCACAAGTGAAGTGACCTTTATGATGTGTCTTAAATCAACATGGCAACCCATTAGCGTGGCCACATCCATCTGTCCCTCCGTCTGTTTATCTGCATGATATAGTAGTGTCACTCGGAACAGATTTCGATGCAATGTAACAAAAATACTTCAAGCAAATTTAGCCATGGCCCTGAAACGAGGAGATTTTTGAGAGCAGTCAGTGTTCTTCAGACGCCAGAGGTGAGGACATGTCTAAAGGACATTTTTCCCCAAAGTTCTTTCCATATGGTTCTGTTCCATCCTTTCCATTTCCAGTTTCCACATCTTTAGCCTCCTGACAATTGTTCTTGATCTGGTTTTTCTACTCTTTCCTCCTAGTGCCTATTCCAGCCCAATTCAGCTGTCCCAAATAGCAGTGACATCATGGTTCAAGCCTGAAAAATCCCCACAGTGACTTCCTCTGTTGATTTCACTGGGTCCAACCCCTTATCCTGGCATTCAAAGCCCTACACGTAGACTGCTTCTATGACTTTGCTCATGCCATCCTGCATTTGGAATTGCTTCTGTCTACTCAAATTTTACCCACCTTCAAGATTGGGCTACTTTTCTAGGAAGTCCCCCCAACCTACTTCTTCCTGCTGACACACCTCCTACCCCAATGCTGACCCATACTTGTCTGTCCCTCCTGGAGCCCCTAAATTTCCATATTATATATCATGGGACTGAACTGTTGCCTCATTAATGCAATTTTTTAATCCTGATAAGATTGCTAGACTTTGGAGAGTGGGAGGTATGCCATATGCTGCTTTTGTATCCTTGTGTGAATCAAAGTGTTTTATTATGTTTATTATTTAAATTGAATTGAATTTTAAATGTTATTTTATTTTCATCACTGATTGAATAAATATGTATATTAGTCAAGTTTGAACCTTGAGGGGCAGTGAGATAACCCAGTGGATAGAGTGCCATGCCTGAAGCCAGGAGGACCTGGGTTCAAATACGACCTCCAACAGTTCGTAGTCCTGTGATCCTGGACAGGTCACTTGAGCCTGTTTCCTAGCCCTGTATCTTCTGTCTTAGAACTGATACTAAAAAAAGAAGGTAAGTTATTTTAGTGTGTTTGTTTGTTTTTCGCCTAAACTCTGATGGGTAGTACTGGCTGCCTTGCACTCAATTTTGCTATTTCCCTCCTCGGCTCCTGAAAAGGCTTCAGCCAAATGTCTCCCAGGACTTGCTTGTCTTCTGTCTGGAGTGGCTTTCGGTGTGACCCCCCCCTTCCTAGCCAGTCCCTCTCCTCTCTAGATTTTGGTGTACCTCACTGTGTTAGAACAAATAGCTCACTTTCAGTCTAAGGACAATAAAATGAGACTCAAGAGTCTGAGGGAGACTACAGGCTACAATTCTAGAATGCATCTAATTCATTATGTAATATATTTAAATGCAAATGTAATATGTAATGCATTTAAATGCCAAGTCTTAGAAAGCTCCAAAAATCAATTTCACCAAGACAAAGGGGCCAAGACCTGGCTAGATAGAATTTTCCAGAAAAAAATAGATCTGAGTTTTCAAAAGCTGTTTGTTCAATCCAATCTAGTAGCATTACTTAGCAACCCCAAAAGCTAATAGAAACTCAGGGCTCATTTCATGAGGACTTAATGACCAGGATGATGGCAGAAATAGTCTCACTCTGTGCTGCTCTGGTCAGACCACAGGAGTAGTGTTTTATTCAAGTGTAGAAAATGATCTTTTAAAGGAACTGATAGAAAGCATTTACAAGATGGCAATGAAGATTATGAGACTGTGCTAAAAAAGTATTAGAAAGGGTTGAGAACGCTTATTCTGGAGCAGTGAATTCTACCCTAGGATGTAACAGGTAGCTTCATGTATTTGAAGAGCCTGTCATGGATGTAGAATTAGTCTTCCTATTCTAACTGGTCCTCAAGGTAAAACTATGAACAATGGATAAAAGTCAGTGGAAGAATTTAAAGATACTCTTCCAAAGAATTAGAGCATTCCAAGGGAGGATGGGTTTTGTTGGTGGGTAATGAGTATCTCTTCACTAGGGGTCTTTGAATGCTGATTGGAAGACCATGTGCAATCAATATGGTGGACGGGAATTCTTGTTGAGGGAGAGGTTGGACTTGATGGCCCCTATAGCTGGGTGGAGCATCCTAGAAAGGATACAAAACTCGGAATTAGAAGATGGATATATTCTGTCTTTTGAGGCAGTTCTGTGAAGATTAAATTTAACTCTCCCCTGATTATAACAATGAAATTAATTATCTTTCCCCTGATTGTGAAAATTAAATTTAACTCCCACCTATGTTTAGATTTAATCACCCAAAGTGTAAACACCTACTTACAGTAGTGGGGAGATCTGCCCATTATTTTAGATTGAATCACCAAAGCAGTAAACACCCCATTTCACACATTAAGTGGGAGGTCTGTGACCCACGTGTGTAATAGTGGGTGATGAATCAAAATCCAGACAGTCAAGGGCAGTCCTAAGAGCAAAAGCATCAACTTGATGCAAAAGAAAGTGCCTTTAAACGGGAGTGACAACTGTCTGAGTGCAGATAGACTTGGAACTCTCACTTGGAGGGGAGCCTCCTGTGAGAGAGAGTTCTACTGGGAGCTCTGCTGGGAGATCTGCTGGGAGTGGAGGCTGATAAAGAATCTGCTGACTGGACTGACACGTGGTGAGTGAAAAGCTGGCTCTTAAGTGCTGGTCTTTTCTCTAAAGAGATCATCCTCAGGAATGACCTGTCCTCTCGAGAGACTTCCCTGGGTTGGCTGGCTGAAACGAACTCTCTCCCCACCCAGAGAGACTGAGAGTTACTTAGTGCTTAGACTACCTATCTTACCCTATCCTCACTCTGATTTCCTTCTTCATTCTTCTCTATATTTTGTAAATAAATTGTAAAATCAATCTTTTGGGAATTAATTAAATTCCTGGCTACCACTCTTAAGTAAGCACGTCCAACCTTTGAAAAATAGCCCCTTTTCACCCTTACAGTTCCTTCATTATAAAATGGAAATGATATATGTGCTCTCTACTAACCCTATATACAGGCTTCTCTCCTAATGGATGTAAACTCCTTGAGGTCAAGGAGAGTGGTCTTTGCTTAATAAATGCTTTGGGGTGAAGGAATCTTCCCCTGTGAATTATGATAACCTTTCAAACAGAGTTAATCAACTGTCTCAAAGCTTGGATGAAGAATGAATGGAGATGTTTATTATTTTCCAGAATCATGACATTAATAGTTCTACATGTAAAGAAATTCTGAATTCCCTCAGGCTCAAGTGATGTTGCTCCTATTGTTTGGACTCTACTAGTCTCAAGCTTCTACTTCTTCCTACCAGGAGTTATTATCATCAAACTAAGAAGAGAAGTCGACATTTTCCTATTCCTTCCTCAGCCTCACCTTCTTCACCCATTCATAAGTTTCCCTAGACTCACAGAAGAGAGCACGTTAATGGTCAATCAAGTCAGAGTTTTGACAATGATCATTTGCTAGAGAAATCTCATGGGTTTTTATGAGGCGGGGCAGGGGGAGTCAGGACATAATTGAGTCTGAAAAATGCAATTCAATTACCTCCATGGAAAATGGCAATTGATGATTTGCTGTTTTGTTTTTATCATCCCATTTAAACTCTTTTAGCAATTTGCTCTTTAATTCCCATGCTCTGCGCTTATTTTTTTTGCCATGTTTGTAAAATAAGGCAGTAGTTATGTTCCAGGCAGCAGAACGTTCTCTGTCTTCTATTCTGGTCTTTAGCTCGGCAGCAATAAATGGGATTGGGATGCCGTCGATACACGGTCACTGTCAACTTTTTAACGGAAGTCCATGTCATTCCTGGGCCCGAAATTCCATCCGATGTGCCAGAACTAAAATGAGAAAGGAGACAATCGGCGCCCTTATGGCGACAAGGAGTCCCTTTCCCTCAGCTCCAGACGGGGGCGCTCATCGCCATTGCAGACCGCTAGCGAGAAGCCAGTCAGGGCAAGAGAGACCTGCAGATTACGGGGATCTTCACGCCCGCGTGGGCCAGCCCTCGCCACTGAATTTGCCAGGGACTCTCTGTGGGAGCAGGACTTTCTGAGAGCCGGGAACCCTGCACGACGGCCTTGGGAAGCATGTCCTGCAGCCACACAGCGAGGCCTCATCGGGGCGTCAGAATGACTCCTCTGAGCGTCCGTGCCACAAAGAGAAGCTGCTCCGGCGTGGACGTGACTTCAGACGTCCGAGCCTGGAAAGCCGCCTTCGTTCGAGGGCTCTGAACCCCACAGCTCGGTGCATCTTCTCGAGACTGTCCCCGGTAGCCAGTGAGTCCTCCATGCTCTGAGGGCTTCCTGAAGTTCCACCTGCAAGTGGCTCGTCTGCCACAGCCCGCGTGCCTTGGAAAGGACTGAGGGGAGCCCGCACGGCGGCGCCGCTCCCCAACAAGCCCAGAAAGCCGGAGCCTGGGACAAGAGCGGGCTGATCCTTGCCCTGCTGACACCGAGGAAGATGCTGCCCACTTCCACATTCTGTCCCAGCGCCGCAGGGGAAGAGAGCTGCGCCCGCTCCGCCCCAGCGTCATCCCAGCTGGTCCCCATGGGCACCCTGGGGACGTTTTCTCCTGCTTCCATGGGGGATGTCCTCTGCACTGTCTCGGGTTCCAGCATCCTAGTGACCGAGATGTAGGTGCTGGGGGTGACCTTTGGGGGGAAGAGTCACGTTACATACATAAACATATTTAATACAGACACCCCCCAACACACATGTATGTACACATATGTGTGTCTGCGGATAATGTATAAGCCAAGAGAGAGAGAGAGAGAGAGAGAGAGAGACAGAGAGACAGAGAGACAGAGAGACAGAGAGAGAGAGAGAGATGGACACAGACCTAGAGAGAAGCTGTCGCTGTGCTCCCAGGAGGACAGCATTTACTGGGGAATGTTTTTCCACCCAATTCATTGTTGGTCTGGAAAATCACTGATAAGGACGCCAGCATCCCTCCTCCCTAAGTTGAGGTCCAGAGTGGCAATAAGTCGAGGTGGAGTAGCCAGAGCCTCCCGAGATGGGTGGGGGGAGGGGGAAGAACTCAGGTCAATAATCCCTTGAATGGGGGATTTCTGGGTTTCCATTCTTAATGATTACTGATCTCTTCTCAAAGCATGTAAATCGCCTGTCTTAAAGTAAGCGCAGGAGGACTACAGAAGAGTGAGCCGAAAGCTGATTTCACAGGAATAAAGAACAAGGTTCGAGTCCCATCTCTGACACACATATCTGTGTGACCCTGGACAAGTCACTTACCCTTTTGTTCTCAGATACAGCCCTTCAGTAACTCTCTACATTGTTGCTCTTCAGTCTTTTCAGTCACGTCCAGCCCTTCATGACCCATTGAGGGTTTTCTAGGCAGAGCTAGTGGAGGGTTTTGCCATTTTTTTCCTCCAGCTCATTTTACAGATGAGGAACTGAGGCCGACTTGTCCAGGGTGACGAAGGGTCTGAGTCTGCATTCAAATTCAGGTTTTACTGACTCAAGGTCCCGAGTTCTAGCCATTGTGCCCCCTGGGGTGTCAGCTCGCCAAGACTGCGAGTAAATAAGTGGTGACTGTACTGCATTGACAGACGGACTTTCCTCTCTTCAGAATTCCATCCAGGAATGGAATTCCAGGGGCAGACACTGCTCAGGCTACACCACGCACTGTGCCGAGGCGACAGCACGTCCAAGAACCGAGAAAGCCCTCCGAGAGCCAGCGGCATTTGAACAGATCTCTGACCGCAGCGAGGGATGCCGGGGGCTGAGCAGAGAAGGGGACCCAGGAACAGACACAATGCAGAACGGGGGTGGGGGAGCACGGAAGGCAGGAAATGGTCTCCTTTGACAGAAACAGAAAGGGGAGGAACAAGATAAATGGGGGTTCCTTGAAAGTAAGCCACATCCCAATGGTGAGGAGCCTTGAATGCCAAACAAAGAAGGAGAGATATGATCCCAAAGGCACCAGAGAAGCTATTTAAGCAGGGGTGAAACATGGTCAGATCTGTGGCTCGGTAGTACAAATGTTACAGGAAAGTTATCCCAGTTTGGTTTAAAAAAGAAGAGAACTTTGGTCAGTGAAGGAGATCAAACTTGGGACAAAAGCCAATAATGTAGCACCAAAGTGTTAGCCCAGGGCCAGAAAAGCAGGGCATGAGCTCAATGAGATCAAGTGAGATTGCATCAAAGAAAGAAAGAACCCGGAGACAGCTCTGAGCGGAAATCTGGGGATTGGAAAGCCAGCTCTGAGCTACCGGAAAGTATCAACAGAAATCCCAGGAAGTCTAAACCCTGTTGGGCAGCGTATGCAGTTTGTGATGGGGCGTCTTCTGGATTCCTCAAGCAGAACACCTGGATGCCTTAACAAGGTCACGAGGGATTCTAGGTATGTTTTATGGATAAACCTTGGAGTCTGGTCTGGCTAGTCCGCAGGACGGCTGGACTGCGAACCCCCAAACGCAGCTCCCAGCTCTCGTCCCAATGCATGGCAGCAACGTCTACAGGCTAGAAGCTCGAGTGAGGAGAATCAGTGAAGAGGATAGATAAACCCAGAGGGCTGCTTAGACCATCAAGGGCCGACTTCAGGCCATAGACGTAAACCCCAAAGACACCTGTTTCAGCCTCCAGAGAGAAAACTGATCGATTCTGGGTTAAAGTCTGAAGATTTTTTCACTTTTATTTTTTTTAAACCACAAATTCATTTTTATATCTTTTCAGAGATGTGACATGCATTCACAGTCCAAGGACCTGTGTTTTAGTCCTGATTTTGTAATTTACCTTCTGTTTAAGGTACGGCAAACAGCTAAAGCTCTGTAAGCCCCTCTTTCCACTTGAATAAAATTAGATCACATTGTTCTGGCTTTCTTAGCTTATTTTTGTGTTGTGAACATCAAATGGAATATTGGGAGAGTCTCTCTGGGCCCCGCTTCTAATTCTGTAAAAATAACAATTCCTAACAATGGTCAGTCCTCGGTGAATTGAATATCCAGGGGACCTCCATCTTGGAAAGACTCAACATTGGAATCCAAGTCGCATGTCTGCAGGTGGTATATCTCTGGGCTCAAATTTTCTCTGAGCTCTTCTCTTAGTTTCTGGCAAGAGCAGAAGGAGCCTCAGGCTACAATGGGGGAACCAGAATTTTACCTTAAGTCAGAAAGGCTGGAAACCTTATTTCTCTCTTTCTTCCTCTTTATTAATAAATGCTTATAAATCTAGTAATGAACCTCCATGATTAATTTTTATTCCTAACAGTACTTGGGGGCTTCTCATTCTTGAAATGCCTGGCACCCTCTTTCTTACATTTGTAGGTTCTTCTGATGTCTTTTTTTAGGGGAAAGGCCAGTCATCTTTCATTCTTTTCCCTGCCCTGCTTCTGACTTTGCCACCATGTCTAAGCTGCCCACACATCCCGGAAGTCCTCCCTTCACATCACCTATAAGAGTCATAATTATGAGAATGGTGATAGCTAGATAGCATAGTGGATAAAGCACCAAACTGGCATCATGAAGACATATTCCTGAGTTCCAATCTGGCCTCCGGCATATCCTAGCTGTGCAGTCCTGGGCAAGTCACTTAATCTTATTTACATCAATTCTTCATCTGTAAAATGAATTGGAGAAGGAAATAGCAAACCTATTATCTCTGTCAAGAAAACCCCAAATGGGGTCACACACACACACACACACACACACACACACACACACACACACACATATATATCTTTGATTTCTTTGGGAGACAAACCTAGTACTGGTATTGTTGGGTCAAAGGCTATATATAGTTTGATGGCCCTTTGAACATGGTTCCAGATTGTTCTACAGAATGGTTGTATTAGTTCACAGCTCCACCAATAGGATATTAGGCTCTCAATGTTTCTATAACCCCTCCAACACATATTAATTTCTTTTTTGCCATATTAACCAGTCTGATAAGTGTGAGGGGGTGCTTCAAAGTTGTTCTAATCTGTATTTCTCTAATTATTAATGGTTTAGAGCATTTTTTAAATATGAGTGAAGATAGTTTTAATTTCCTTATCTAAGGATTTCCTTTTCATATCCTTTGGCCCATTGTCAATTGGAAAATTCTTTATATTCTTATAAATTTGACCCAGTTCTCTTTATATTTGAGAAATGAGACCTTTGTCAGAAATACTTACTTTAAAGATTTTTTCCAAGTTTCTTCTTTGCCTTCTAATCTTTCTTGCATTGGTTTTGTTGGGTTTGTCATTCCTTCTTGTTTGTATTTTCCCCAGGGCGTTGTATAGTGCTTGGTACCTAATATGCACTTAATAAGTGTTTGCTGACTGATTGACTGATTGCATGAAAGTACTTCATAAGCCCATAAGTGCTAAAATAAATACAAAATGACTGCTATTTTTCTAGGAACTAAAGCTGAACTCAGGATAGAATAAGTGCTTAACATGCATTTGTGGATATTTCTTTATTTTCCTTTGTCATAAATATATTTGGGTAGTAAAATTTATACAGGGAAACTCTACCACGGTTTATCCTTTAGGGAATATCTCATTTCTAGAATCAGCTGACCCTGTCAGACCCCACCAATCTAGTGCTTCTCCCCATTATGAAAAGAGGGACAAATATAATATTCATATACTTGCATTACCTTTTAATCCCTGCTTCTGCCTATCATGATTCATTCAATGACCTTGTACTGAATGGCTTTCCCATTCCATTGCCTTAAAATTGAAATATATCAATGAAGTGCTGTTGAATATATTCCACTGTAGATGCTATTTTAAAAGTTCTTACCCTGGAGGCAAAACATAACAGAGTCAACCAGAAAAATGAAGTTATCATATAGGAAGAAAAGCCCTTCATATAAATCAGAATTGTGTGCTACAAATCAACACAGTAAATATAAGAAACATTTAGTAAATACCTACTACCTGTAAGGTGTTCTACTCAACACTGGGCATCCACAAGTGCAGATGATAGTAAAATTTCTGGGAAAATGCCTGATTATAGAATCATGTGTCAGTCCCATGGACTTCTGGAAAACAGGAAGGAATGTACAAACAAGGAAAAGAATAACAATAACACAAAAAAGGGAAAGAAAAATATTCACAAGGAAAATCATGGCCAAAAGAAATAAACAAAATAAAGGCTACTGGAATAAAGAACTACTAGAGCAAACATTATTGTAAGCAGAAATTCCAATAAAGAAATAATAGTCTACTACAAAGGGACTCTCTGAAAATGAGACTGGAATAACTGCAAAAACCACCCAATGGTCATAAAGATTAGGAAAATAATTGAAGCATTAAAAATCGAAATTATCAAACAAAGATTGAGGTAGGAAAATTAGGAAAGGAGAGATTTAGAACAGGAGGTGGGAATTTCAATCAAGTAAAAGACATAGAAAAAAGATAGGTACAGATAGAAGACAAATAAGCAGTGATTCAACAAGAAATAGCAAAGCAAAATTAAAAGACAGCAAAATTGGAGGAATCTTTGAAAGTAATATAAACAAAAGGAACTAACTTTGAAGACAAGGCTATGCCAGAAAACATGAGAAACATTAGCATGCCTTAAAAACAAGATGAAAGAACAATCCTAATGCCATGTCTTTGGAAATCATGTCAAGAGATTATCATTACAAGGAAAAGCACAGATTGCTAAACTCCATCAGATTTTATTCGAGGAGGAAAGCTACACTTAACTCATTCTGAAAAATAATTGTCATATGCTGAAAGTCGGTGGTTACTCTATGCTCCCCTAGCTTCATTCACCATCCCAGGAACATTCCAATTAGCCTTCCTTGGCTACCACTGTAGACGTACAACTTGCAGCACTATATCATGGCAATATGGGATGGGTTCATTCTGCACATACAGAGAATTTTTCAATTTTAATACTTAAAATATTGAACTTTTTTCTGGTCTGTCTGTTGGATTTTTCCCTGATATGGGGCATAAGAAAGCATCAGAGCCAAGGAAAGTCTGACTTGATAATTGGGTGCAGCTGGATCAGGCTGGCTCGGCCTTCCTTATCCGGAAAGGGATCAGCTGCTGAGAATGTTGATTTCAGAGGTTCACAGGAGGGCTTAGGAAAGGAACCAGATTTGGACCATTGAGACTACGGAGATAGAACAGGAAATCCCAGCAGAGGATGTATAAAGGCTTTTCTGAGCTTGCATGATGGCTATCCACCTGACACGTTCAGGCTCTGGAATCCAAATAAAGGGAAATGGGAATGATTAGTCCAGAGAAAGCCAGCCACCTATTAGAGGAAGATTAGAACTGGATCCGCATGCTCTGAAATGTGTCTATCTTGAAATTTTCATTTAGTTTAACTTATTGTTCTCAAAAACTGTGGGTGTCCATTAAAGCACCCTCTCAAGGGCACTAATCAGAGGAAATGAGGAAACTAGGAGAGGTCAGGCATAGACTTCTGGAAGCAGAAGTACAGAAATCCCAAACTGACCACTCATTAGTGACCTTTCGTTGCAAGGAAGGAAGGAAGGCAGGAAGTGTCAGGCCATAGAAAAGGAAGAAAAGCCCAGAGGTGGCGGGGAGCTTTCTCTCTCACACATACATACATATAAACATGTGCTGTGTTATATGGGTGGTTCTATGTACACACAGTCCGTGCGTAATAAATATTATAGATATGTAGACAAAATTTAAGATCATTGATATAGAAGAGGAAGTAGGAAAAAGTTTTAAGTAATGGGCATAGAACAGGATGTGGACACATATGAAAGGCAAATAGTGTGTGTCTATACATATATATTCAATCATACATGAAGTTTCAGCACTGGCAATGGGGGTCAAGTGACTGGCCCAGGGTCACACATCTGGGAAGTGTCTGAGGCCAGATTTGAACCAGGACCTCCCCTCTCTAGGCTTGGCTCTCCATCCACTGAGCTACCCAGCTGCCCCCACAGCACTGGCATTTGAGACTCCCAAATGTCTTCCAAGGTGAGTCTTTATAAAAGACAAACAATAACTGGAGAGGCGGGATAAGCATTTTCCATTTATGGACAGAGTCATAAAAGAAACAATGAAAATGACTGTTTTGTTTTACTAGTGATGAACGTCCACTAAAGATCATCTAAACATCTCATCCAACGGGGACCCAACCTTGCCTTCTCCCATGTAGCCCAGGTTCTGCCCCTGCAAATACGGAATGCATCTGAGCAGCAGACGAGGGTGTCCCAGTCTCTGTCTATTCGGAAAAAATCATCATCAGGTTCACTACGGGAAATGCATTTTTCCACTCATTTAGAAGCATTTATTATGCCCCGATTGTTTTGCAGGCTCGAGACAGGTCATCTTTACTCTCAAAGAGTGTAAATGATGGCTAAGCACACAATCTTACGAAGACTGCCTGTTTTAGGGTAGGGGTCCCAACACACGCACGGGTGCGCACCCACGGCGCACACGCGCGCACACACACACACACACATACACACACACACACACACACACACACACATCTAATGTAAAGAAGGTCCAGGTTTCTGAATCAAGTAAAACATGGCGCTCGGGTGGGAAATAGTTCGCTATATGCCCTGTTGTTTCAAAGGAGGTACACCTTACATGAGGGTTGGAGACGTGAAGGGGGTCCCGCTGAGCCCTCGGGGACATCCTCTGCTCACTTTCAGGGAATGGGACCTCTTTGGGCCGGCAGGAAGTGCTGGCTATGGATGGTGTTGAGGTGTTGTCCTTTCACCTACCTCTTGGGGACGCTGGACAATGATTTCACAGAGATTAGAGAGGAAAAGCGAAGGCACTTGCAGAGCCCCGGAACTGAAAGTGACCTCTTGTTTGCCGCAGAAGCCTGGGTTAATGTTGGCCAGATCTCCCATTGGACGGTGCTGGGATTGGAGGGAGGGCTGGCGGGCACCAGGTCTCGGAAAGATAGTCCTTGCTCTTAACTCTGCCCGGCTAGTTGGTAGTCAGTGAGAAGCACCCTGGAATGGGGTCTCGTGGGCTAAGGTACCGGAAGCCCAGACCTAGAACCCTGAGAAAGTCAGTGGCTGAGGCGGCGCCAGTCTCGTCTGGCTCTTCATGGCCCCCTTGGGGAGGCTCTCGGCAAAGACGTTGGGGTGGTTTGTCATTTCCTTCTCCAGCTTGTTTTTCAGATGGGATGAAGGCAAATAAAGTCAAGTGACTTGGATGGGGTTGTACCTCCAGGCAGTACTGAGGGACCTTCCCTGCGTGCCTGTCTTTGCTCCTACCATGCAGCCATAATAAAGTAGAAGCGCGTGTGCAGACGCGGTGAAGACGAGCGAAGGTCTCTGCCCCATTGAGATGAGCTTCCTGGACTGGGCACATGGAGCAAACGGCTGCCTAGTTAAGTCCTCTTAGCGGAAGCACCCTCGTGAACCGAGTGAATGTAGGAAAGGGAGAAGAAGCCCGCTTCTTCTGTTCCAGTCATTGGGGTCGGAGTCTGCTCCTGGCTACCAGGATGGAAAGTTCCACATGCAAACACTCCTGCCTGCCCTCAAGCAGCTTCCGTGAGGCGTGGAGTCAGAAAAGAACAAATAAGCAAACATTATCTGTGCATGCATGTAAGCCATGCAGCAAGTGGCGGGAGAGGAAGGCTAAAAGCGCTGGAGGCATTAAGAGATGGTTAAGAGAAGGCTCCTGTGAGCTTCAGCCCTTGAACTAAACAGGAAGGGGAGTCGCGCCACTAGAGGAGGAGGAGGAGGAGGAGGAGGAGGAGGAGGAGGAGGAGGAAGAGGAGGAGGAGAAGGAGGAAAAGGAAGAGGAGGAGGAGGAGGAGGAAAAGGAAGAGGAAAAGGAAGAGGAGGAGGAGAGGAGGAGGGGGGAGGAGAAGGAGGAGGAGGGGGAGGAGGAGGAGGAAAAGGAAGAGGAAGAGGAGGAGGAAAAGAAAGAGGAGGGGGAGGAGGAGGGGGGAGGAGAAGGAGGAGGAGGAGGGGGAGGAGGAGGAAAAGGAAGAGGAAAAGGAGGAGGAGGGGGAGGAGGAGGAAAAGGAAGAGTAGGGGAGGAGGAGGAGGAGGGGGAGTAGGAGGGGGAGGAGGAGGAGGAGGACGGCTCTTCTTGCTCTGAAGGACATGAAGAAACAAGAACAAATAACAGCTGTGCTGCTGTACACTGTACACAAGTGCTATTTCCATGAAGCTGTTGTTGTTGTTGTTTTGTTTTTCTTTTTAGTATTCAACATGTTGTACTGGCTGCCAGCGAGCCATTCAAGAGGCTGGATGGCAAAATTCCCAAGTTTCTGGTAAGCCGCCATAGCCGCCCCCTCCCAAAGCTGCCTCTCAAGGTCAGGCCTGGGGGAGGGGCTTTTAGACTAAGGGCGTCACACCCTGTGGAAGCAGAGGTGGGCCCTAAGTTTGCCCAAGAATGGTTTGAGGTGAAATAACACCTGCATGTGTAATATACAACATATAATATAAACCTGCCCAGACTCCCTCGGGGCAATTAATCATCTTGCTGCAGAGAAGACAGGAAGTCCAAGTTTTCCTTTTCTTTTATGCTATCCCATTTTGCACTGTCCTTTGTACTCCCCCATTTATGCGGGCTAAGGATGCATGAATTATGGATGACCTTCTCATTAGGCTCCATTCTTCCTTCATGAACAGGCTCTCACAATTCCTAGGTTCTGGGAAGGAGGGGAAAATTGCCCTCCTTCACGCACTCTCCTGAACAATGATTTTTACAGCCCAGAGTTCCTATCCTGGTGACGGCGTTATCAAAAAAGAAAAGGGGATAAAGTAATTCTAGGTCAGTGAAAATTGTCACTGCATGTCCAGCAATGACACATGAGATCACGGGACACGGGCACAGTCCTCCCGAACAATGCCAAAATGCCCCTGTGTGGTCACCCCTGCATAGGGCAACTGAGTTAAGAACAGACCCCCTCCCTGTAAACAGGAAGAACAATTCTACACACTGAGTAAGTAAAGGCAATTCTGCTCCCTGTTGTCTCTGTCTTAACAGGGTGGGATCATCAGGAGACAACAGATAGAGCTCAGGGGCCAAAGGAAACCGCAAGGTGACACCACAAGAGATCTATAAACTAGTTCTTTTCTGAGAGTTATTCACTGTATATTTCATTGTGATCTAAAAGATGACACACAAATGACCAAACTCCTGCCCAAGGATATTACATGAAACAGTTAAAATCATATAAAAGGGTGATTACATCTGATTTCCATAACACTTCCCACTTGTGTATATTATTGATTGTCAAAAGAAGCCCTTTTGTTGTTCTAATTTATGTTCCTTCTTTACAGTGGGATAAATAATTATATCATTCATGAATAAATATAGTCCTTTTTCCTCTCTGCCTATGCTAATTATCTTATTTTGTTAGTTGCCTTATTATCAATAACATTTACCAGGACTATGGCATAGAGTGGTGTACAAGAAAACATCTCCATTTTATTCTTGATCTTGTAGGGAATGTTTCCAGTACTTCTGCATTATAATACTAATTCGGGATTTTGCATAAATGTGTTTGATTGTATTCAAGAAAATTGATGTCATTCTTATGTTTTTAGAGCTTTAAACATAATTGAACACTCTATGTCAGACTTTTCTGCCTATAGATAATTATTATTTGTTGTTTCAATGACTACTTTTATTAATAGTTGCTGGGAGCCATCAGGTCACAACGCCTTGACAAAGTCATGCATGGTAGCTAAGGGGGCCACAGAGTGGCCCTTGGGCCAGTGACTGCCCACTCAGTCCCCCTTGCATGACCTCTCTCATCAATGTCCCTTACCTATGGAATTGACATGACTATCATTCTCCCTTGTCTCAGAAGTAATAATGCAAGAAAAAAATATCTAATTCCCCAAAACATCAATAAAAGATCAGACCCTCAAACCCAATCCCAAAAGACTACCATGAGTTAATTTTTACTTAGGTACATAATTCCCAGCAAAAACAATGGTTCAAGCCAAGCCCAGAACTTTCCCACTTACAGAAACTTATTCTCATGAAGCCAGCACACAAATCAATCATAAAGGCCCATACAAAATGTGCAGCACACCAAGCTTCATCATGCCTCAGTGACTTGATTCTTCCCCTTGAGAAACTCCCTAGTAAACCCTGAAAAATGACCAGCCTAATATTAAATCTGAATTGTGTTCCCAGTACCCCTTAACCTCAATGATATGATTGTTGAATTGTCTTTAAGAACTTCTGATTGATACTTCTAATAAGTAAATTTCCTTGATTGTTTGTAAGCTCAAAACTCCTCACAGGGTAATGAGAAAATTAAGCCACCTGTGACGAAATCATTTATCTTGTGCGAAACCTTTATGCTGTCAAGAATCTGTAATCACAATACAAGAATATAGAATGTTAACCAAGTGGTTTGTTAAAAGTTAATGTATCACTTTTCCAATTATCTCCATTTAGACATGTGTATTAGGTAACGTATCTATGTGCCAAGAAAATGGGTATAAAAATAAATACCAAGCCTGGGGATGGTGGAGCAGCTATCTTTGCTTTTCCAAAGCATGCCAAAGATACAGTTGTCTTCCGTTTGTTATTATCGTGACTGATCATTCACCACCTTTCAAGAACCCTTGGAGTTGTGAGTGAGGCTGGACCTTGCCCGTGGCAAAGAGTTTCTCTGATTTTGAACCATTCTGTGGTTTGAATTCAGGAATTGAATTCAGTTACAATTAATAATATTTGTGAACAGGTTTCTGCATTTGTTTTTCAAAAGTTATGTTTAGTAATTTGTCTCAATATTAATTAGTGGTAGTGACCTTCATTAATTTTTATCTGCCATATACTTCTCTTTTGAAGTATTTGAACCATATATGTCTCATAAAAGATCTTCCTACTACATTTCTCAGCAGCATTTATGTAGCAGAAGGATTATTTGTTCTTTCAGTGTTTGATACATTTTATTCATACATTTAACTGGATTCAAGAGTTTTGTTTTTTCATATCAGTTCCTTTGTGAATATCTCAAATTGTCAAAGATATTTTCAGATTTTTTATATCTTGTTTTGTAAAGTTGGATATTTCATAATTGCTTATATATTTCATTTTTCTCCTTCCCCTTCCCTCTTCTCCTACTCCTTTCTCTGCCTTTCTGTCTCCCTTGTCCTCTCCCTCCTCTTCCTCTCTCTGACTCAGTTTTTGACTGTCTGTCTGTCTCTCTCTCTCTTTTTCTCTTTCATCATATTTAAGAAGGCACTAGCTAGTATAACCTGAAGAGTGGTGCCATATTTGAATTCATAAAGTACTGAAATCAAATTCTTCTTCAGATGGTAGCTAGCCTTTGTGGCCCTATCTAAGCTATTTAAACTCCCTCGGATTCTCATTTCCCTTATTTGTACAAGGAATGTCGTGGTTGTGATGACAGCTAAATATATTATATAATGAATTAAATAATTTGATCTTCCTTCAGTAAAGTCTCCCTTTTGAAAATTCCTCCCCAGTTGAAATTCTCTCCTCTATGAATTATTTTATATTGCCTTTTGGGACTGTCACCTTGGACAAATGATTTATCCTCTTAGTTCCCCTCACACATACCAGAGAACTTCTAAAACTCCACATTTCAGAGCAGGTGCTGTACTGCATTGAGTTTCATCACTGGTGCTCCGTAAGCCACTGAAATCAATGGTTCAGTACAAAAAAAAAATAAAATAAAGGAGTCTGTTTATCTATGTATATTTTAGTCTCCTTTCCCCCAGAGAATGTAAGTGCTTTGAAGCTGTATTCCCAGCCCTTCAATAGTCTTGGTTTTCATTTTTTAATTTCTCATTTGATTCTTCCATGTTCTTCTTTTAAATTCATTAGTTGCATTTGTACTTGTAACTCTGGTTTTCGTTGCATGGTTAGTCAATTCACTAATCTCTTCTTTTTTGGACATGTGTACTCAAAGACTCAATTTCCTTGTAGGGCCTGGATTTCCCATATCCAGCAAGAATTGATTTGGGTTCTTTTTTTCTTTCTCTTCATTGTATCACTATAATTTCTGCAAAGTTTTTCCTTGACCCGCTATTGTCTCAGATATCGTTAGTCTCCATTTAAGCCTTTTTCTTCTGTTCGTCTTTCCTCCATGAACAAACTATGGCATTGCTAATATACACGTTCCCCACATTACTGGTGCAGATTAAGATTCCTTTTAAAATATCAAGAACTTCATGTTTTCCTCGGTAGTTTACAACATATGTTTTACCTGTTACGCAGAGTCCTCCAGTTTTAAATTTGGCAATACTCAAATGGAATTTAGATTCAAGTTGACTTTTGAATCTCTGAAGATAAAACTGTTTGCCAAGCAAACAGATATTTCACAAGGCAGCCTTTAGACGCCCTACTTAAGGGGATGCTTTCAAAATCTTTAGAAATAATGATTCACAGGAAAATGCTTGTTGTGATCATCGCGAGTCACTTCTATCTCTTCCTCTAAGGAAAGCGTCCACGTGCTTTCGGAGGGAGCACTCTGTTACTCAGGAGTAGGCCACATTAGGTATCCACTTGAAATTAGGGAACTGCATGATGAACGTATTACTGAATAGATTTTCCAATAATTCGATTTGGCTTTTCTACGATTATTCCATCTTCAGGAACTGCAGTCTTTTGTAGCTCAATGCACAATGATCATAGATTTAAAGTTGAATGGTTCTAGAGGTCACAGAAACTAAAGCTCATTTTAGAGATGATTAAACTAAAGCTCGAAGACACCGATGTTCGTACCCTGGAATTGCCTACCAGATCCAATAAATCTCTTGTCCAGGTAAGTCTGGGATTTGAGAGTCTCTGAGGTCCAGAGATTCCATGATGTTCAGAACTCTGGAAAAATGATGGATTCGGTGGTCACTCAGCAATTAATTCTGTTCTGTGCCAGTTGGGCACTGAGGTTACAGGTAAAATGAATGGAACAATCCCTACTCACAAGAAGCTTGCATTCCAATATGGAGCTTGGGGCGCTTCCAATTTTGAGTTCAGGTAAGTGACGACGATAAGAATGATGATAACTAGCCTTTGTGCATCACTTGAAGGCTTCTAGAGTGTTTCAAATCTGCTCTCTTTCATTCTCCAAACAGTCCTATGAAGTAGGTCCTATTATTTCCCCCATTTTATAGATGAAGAAACTTCAATCTATAGAAGATTAAGAGATTGAGTGACTTGCCCAGGGCCACACAGCTAGCAAGTCTGTAAGGCAAGATGTTAACTCAGGTTTTCCTGTCTGAATTGGGATTTCCCTGAGTAGTTAATATTGTTCCTGGTTTAGTGACTCTATGGATTAAGGTCCTCTGGGTCTGATGGTGCAGCATTTGAAATTATTTGGACTAGATACTTTGCTTTTCCCTAGTTCTAATGCACTTTAGGGTCTTCTGGATAAATAGTCTGAAGCCATCGGTTTCATAATGTGCTGATGCCTCATTCAGGCAAACACACTGAGGCCTACCCTGGGGCCACTAGGTGCTTCAGTAGAGTGCTCCAGCTGAAGTCAGCAAGACTCATCATTGGGAATTCAAATCTGACCTCAGAATCTTACTGACCTTATGACCCTGGATAAGTCACTTCCCCCTGTCTGCCCTACTCTATTTCCTCATCTGTAAAGCTAGCTAGAGAAGGAAATGGCAAACCACTCCAGTATCTTTGCCAAGAAGACCCCAAAGGAGGTCACAAAGCTCCAGAGAGGACTGAAAAATGAATGAACAACACAAACCCTAAACCCCAGCTCTCTTCTTCGTATTTGGAATTAGTGGGCACATTCACCAGTGCCAGTCATGGTCCTGCCATGCCAGCCTTGCGTGCATACACTTTGGAATAGATGTGTCTGATTGTGACGTAGTAGCATTGACCTTTCAACAAATGCAGCCCCATCCTTAGACTCTGTTGAGGGTCAAGTAGCCTGCTAGCTGTTCCCATAAATCCTTTCTCACTGCCCACCTCCATCTTTTTCCTAGTGGCCCCTCTGTTGGAATGACTAATTGCCCACCTCCATTTTTTTGGCGATGCCTTTCCTATTGAAATTATTTTGTTTGCCTTGTTGAATATGGACCAGAGTCCTCCAGGCTGGACTGGCACAAAGAGGCTGCAGCTATTTATTAAAAGGTTCTTGAACCAGTGAGATGGTGGTTCCATTTGAGTATCGTTTTCTGGACAGAGTCAGTCACTACTGCCAAGTCACTCCACGTGACCCCGTTGTTTCCCGTCTCCTCATCCTTTTCTGCACGTCCCTCGTAGGAACTGCCCTTGGAGTCCATGTCGGCCCCCTGAGAGGTGAGAGAGGAGCTGAGCCGGTGCACCTTTTGTCTACGTGATGGGCCTGGAGAACCAGCAGGTAAGAATTCACAGACCAAGCCCTTCTGAACATATGCAACAATCCCCGAGTGGGCACAGACCAGCGATGCCGAGTCTCTTCATCCCTCACAAAGGAATGACCTTTGTGTCACCTGTTGAGCTGCGATTTGGTTTGTGCTGGGAAGGCGGGGAAGGTTCTCAGCCGCCCAGGCTTGGCCTCTTTCTTCTCAGGATTCTTTTGAGAGAAGACTGTCAGCCTTGGAGTGGGCAGGGGAAGACCTTGGACTTTCATCTTCCTGCATTGTAGGGCCCACATGTGGCCAACAACCTGGGCCTTTGTTCTCTGCCTCCGCCATTGCTCTTGTTCTTTGGTGAAGTCTGAGCCTAGCCTCGGACCTTTGAACCTGGACAGTCACTGCCTGAGATGAAGGAGCCCGAGTCCAGCCCAGATTGTGCAGACAGGACAATAGTATACGGGGAAAAATCCCGAGTGTCTGGCTTGGCCCAGAACAACCTTGGACTGAGCATCAGGCACGAATCCATTGTCCATGCTTTCATTCAAATGGGACCAAGACTTTGTGCGAAGAGCCCCATCTCCCCCAGAGACCAAGGCAGCATTCATAGGAGAGAGCAAATGCCTAAGTGTCAGAGGAGAAAGGTCGTCACTTCTGCCCTGCCTCAGTCTCTCCGTAAATATACCCTTTGTGCAAGCTAACAGCTGTTAAATGGTTAATCCCTGGATAGTGTTCATGATATCGGGGCGATTCTAAAGCTCCTTCGGAATGAGAAAAGTGCACCTCCCAAGCCCTCCGAGGAATCCCGAGAGGGACAGGCCGTTTTGCTCTGGGGGACCTAAATAATCAGGATGAGGAGCCCCAAACGAATTAGAGAGCCATTTGTATTGCTATAAACTGTTAGTGCCTGGCCATATAGACAACAGGGCCTGGAGCCTTGAAATGTTTTTGTATAGAGAATCTCTAGTAGAGAAGCTCCTTCTACCAATAAAGATCAGCAATTCGTGGCCTCAGATTTGGGGGTTCACACAACCAGCAGAAGTCAGAGGTGGGACCTCAACCTCGTTCAGGCTTGGAGGCTGCCTCTCTGTTTGCCGTCCCATAATGCCTCTCTTGCTCTTGTCTTGCCCATCAAAGAATGTAAAATGTGTTTGTTTAGTTGAATTCAAACCTGCAACTCTCATAGAGTTTATCTTTAAAAAATAAGGAAAGCCACCCTCCGGATCTGAAATCCTTCATTTGTAAAGAAGACGAGGGGAGAGAAGTTTTGAGGAAGGTCCCGGCTCACTGTGTGCCTCAACTTCGAAGGTCCCTGCCAAAGTGACCTCACTGTCTTATGACCCTGGAAGGTGAGAAGCTTTCGCCATGAACATCTAGGCAGAATCCCTTCGTGGGAGCCCAATCAGTGCCTTTTGCAGACGAGATGGGAAGTGAATTCAGTCTTTAAGAAGGCAGCTGGAGATCATCCTTCCTAGTAGACTCAGTGGCACGTCCGAGGCAATCTACACCCGGGTCATGGATGAAAACTGCTTACGGCAGGGGCATGGACTGCATCCAAGCCTATTCTCCACTTGAGACTAGAATAGAAGACAGAACACCAAGCTGCTAGGAGTCGGGCTACTGTCATTTGGAACATGGCAAGAAAATATGTGCATGGCCTGGGAACCAAAGAGCCAAATGCCAAGGCCATTTGGATAGGAGGGGAAAACTGAATGGGGATCAGAGATGGCCATGTTTTCTCTCTCTGGAAGAATAACATTTTCCCAGCTGAATTACATGGGCAGATTCCTAAGCAAAAGGGTAATTTTCCCAAAGTATGATTATTGCCAGTCCTGGTTGAATGACCTGTCCAAGGCTCTCCTGTCTAAACTCTGTGAAATGAGTTAGACAGTGATGGTGCTGGAGTCAAAGGAGGAGACTGAAATGCATAGCTCTGTCCTTTGAGTTTGACTAATTCCCCAGCAGAATGCTAAGACAAACATCAAGCTAGCCTGTCCCTCTTTGGGGGACGGACGGGCTCCCCCAAACTGAGGCAGAAGTCATTATGCAAACTAGACCACAGATGGTTGGCAGGATAGGCAAAAACATCGAACCCCACGGTTTGGGGGGGGCTATTTCATTTGAATTAGTAATGATATTTTTGATGTAATAATCACTTGCCAGTCAATACACTCTTCCTCCTTATTGCCCAACTACCCATCTTCTAAACTAGCCACAAAAGAATTCATCAAAATCCTACAACACGACGTTAATGCTATTCCTAACCTAACCCTACCATTCCAGCCTTATATGGTTTTTCTCCCCCTTTAGGTCCCCAGCACTTAGCATAGTACCTGGCATATAGTTGGTGCTTAATAAATGCTACTGGCTGATCGGCTGATGACTCGTATAGGCATTGGAATTGACAACATCAAGACTCCGTGTCATTCTGTCTTCAGAGAAGCGTGGTGTGACATGGATCGTCTGGCAATGATTGTTGACATTATGCTCCGTTCCGATTCTGTTCGATTTCTCGCCTCTGCGGGCCTGGTGGTTATTCCCTACGTTGTTGATTTTGCTTGTGCTTTGGTGGTGTTGTTCAACAAGCTGGAGGAAGACTTCTGACATTTCTCTATTTCTAGTCATGGTTCCTAATGGCAGAGGCTGATTCAATTACATTCAGATAACACGTTTTCTTGAACCATTCCCAAATGGAAAGCTCATAATTTGTTCCAAGCCTTTTGCTACCACAAATAGTGCTGCTATGACTATTTTGGTACAGATGGGATTTTTCTTTCTGCCAATGAGTTTGAAAAATAAAGCCAGGAGTGGCTGTACAGTATCGAAAGTTATGCGAAGTTTAGTAAATGTTCTGATGTTTCCAAAAAGTTTTCCAATTGGACCAATTCACGACTTTGTATCTCTGCAGAGACCCGAACACGGATCAGTTTCATCTTGGATCCTCTTGGCCCGTTTTATAAGTAGGAAAGATTCCTCCATGTTGTTTTGGTTTTGACTTGCCGTACAATCAACGCTTGGGGTATTTCTTATGTCGTTGTCAACAATTTACATCTTTTCTTGTGGAAAAGTCTAGAGATGCCCTTTGACTCCTTACCTTTGGGCAATAGCGACACTCTGTGCCATGCCCTTAGCACTCAGTGGTTCCAGCAGGAATTAGGCAGCTCTCTGCCCTCCTTTTATCAGAGAAGCACATACATTTTCCCAATCAATAACTACTTCTCTTTCCTCCTGCATTAAATTCATCTTCGTCAAAAGGTTTGATTTGTTCTGTGATTTGTGAACAGGTGAAATGAAGCACTCTGGTCCTTCCTTCAAAGTCTGCCCTTGACAGCTTGACCTTTGCTTCCTCTGGAGAAAAGGTGCTTTAAAAATGGTTCTATAGAATCTCAGCGTAGCCATCTTATTAGTAAAACTCTAAATCGAGAAATTGGAGGCAGCCACGTGGCCTCTTCTAAGTTCTATTGTCCCCGGCCACTCCTGAACCGGGATGTTTCTCCCTTTGACTTGGAGAGTTGTATTTTCATCAGTTCTCTGGCGGTCTGGGCATGCTCGTCTGCAGATACAGCGTTCAGCTTGCACTTCACTAAGAGAAATCAGACTTTCTCTATATTATTTTATTTTACTTTTTTCTTTGCTAAGAACAGAAATCCTAATGGTATATTTGGAATCACTTTTTTTTCTGTTTAGAAAAGATATTAACAATTTCATTTGCCGTTCATCCAAGATTTACTAAGCAATCACTATCTCCAAATAAAGATATTTGCCTCATTCTCCCTGATGTTTATTCTCTTTGTATCTTGATTTGGATTCTGCCCTTAACTTTCTGCTGCCTGACTCCAAGCACTCTAGCATGCATTGTCCATCTCCTTTACCTAAGAATGCAGGGAGGTGGCTTCATAGACAGAATGTTAGACCTGGCATCAGGAAGTCTTGAGTTCAAGTCACCTCACTGTCCTGAGTTTAAATCTTACTCTAGGCACTCACTGTCTGTCTAACTGTGAACAATTCACTTAGCCTCTGTTGGCCTCAGATTCCCATCTGTAAAATGGGAATAATAAGAGCACCTCTCTCTCAGAATTGTTGTGAGGAAAATGGGAGATGCTTGTAAAGAGAACTTCAAACCTCGAATTAGTGTGTATCTCTATCCATCATTGTTGTTGTTTTCCTAAACTAGTTCCTTGTGAGATTCAAAAGAGAAGATTCTCTGCCACAAAATGGCACCCAATCCCAGACCCTCCTCAGATTACCAGTGATGGAGCTCCAAGTCAAGTGCTAAAGGCATGGATGCTGATGGGAGGAAAAGCAGCCCTGGGGAGGGTCTACGAGGTATGGAAGAGAGAGATTGGGACAGCCTGCAACAAGACAGGAATAGCTGGGACTAATGACCAAGATGCCCAAAGACAAAAAGCATCCGTTAAACTTTATTGTAAAATGGTAAATGGTGAATGTTGGCTAGTGTCTCAAGGGGATGTGGACCCAGACTTTAGAAGTCTTATGGGAATTTTGTCTTGGTGTTGAGAAAACCTTTCTAAATAGTCAGAGATCCTGAGTTCAAATCATTGCGATGTCACTTACTATGGGACCTTGGACAAGTCCCTGCATATTTCTGTTGCTTGGTTTTCCCATTTGTGAAGTGAAAGAGCTGTACTGTTTGACAACTCTGATCTAGTGGGCCTAAAATGAATCATCATCATAGCTAACATTTTTACTGTGCCTAGTGTATGCTCGGCACTGAGCTAAGCCCTTTATTTCATTTGATTCTCCCAACAATTCTGAGAATTGGGTGCTATTATCACCTCCATTTCACTGTTGAAGAAAATGAAGCAAACAGAAGTGAAAAGTCTTGTCCAAGGCCACAAAATTAGTTAGTGTCTGAGGCTGGATCTGAACTCAGATCTTCCTGACGCAAGGCCCTGCATGCTGTATAGCTAGCTGCCTCTATGTTCTTCCAGAGTTCAGATTTTCTTTTTTTTTTTTAACTTTTGCTTTCCATCTTGGAATCAATACTGTGTTTTGGCTCCAGGGCAGAAGAGTGGAAAGGGCTGGGCAATGGGGGTCAAGTGACTTGGCCAGCGTGGCACAGCTAGGAAGTGTCTGGGGCTACATTTGAACCCAGGACCTCTCATTTCTGGGCCTGGCTCTCCCTCCATTGAGCCACCCCTCCCCCCATGCCCAAAGTTCAGATTTTCTCACCAAAGAAGACTTCCAAGATCTTCACCCTTCTAGGATGTGGCCAACAATCTTTGAAAGTCGCTGAGCCCAAGCAATGAATGAAGAAGTGCTAGATGAGAGCTTGGGAGGGGGAGGGGAGGGGGAGGGGATCCCACCAAAGGCTCAGGAAAGCGAGCCTCCCCAGAGGTGCCACCATTGAGCTGAATGGGAATCGGTGCACAGAAATGTGCTCAGCGCAGCGGCAGAGGCTAGCAGCAGGCAGAGGCGGGGCGGGGCAGCCCCAGCGGAAGGAGGTCAGACGCCCTCAGCACGCCGCCCTCGGCTTCCCTCTAAGCTTCTTCTGAAGCAGGTCCATAACGCTCCAGTTTCCTGAGTTCGTAGATTGGTGGCGCTCCAGACACCAAACGTGTCTCTGTCTCTCGGTCACACACGCATGTCTTTACAGCGTACCATAACAGAAACACGGCTGGGCCACAGAGGAGCGCAGGAAACCAGGACCCACGTGCACGAGGGGATGCCGCTGAGAATGACGTCACCAGGACCCACAAGGCAGGGACCCGGTTTGAAAAAACAACATCCGGTGCGGCGGAGGGGTGAGACCGCCTGAAAGAGCCCGAAGTCCACCGTTCCTCATGTTAATTCCTCCATGAATCATTCTCTAGACTAAGCTATGCCTGGCGCATTTCACCACGTGATGAAGAGGGTTCTCTGGCGCTCAGGAGCCGAGATCACATGACCTGGAAGTAGGCATCATGGATGGCTACAGTCAGAAAAAGGAACATTAAAACTTGTATCTTGGTAACATGAAACCCCATCCCCCCAGGGTGAGCCCTGGGGTGCCCCGCACTGTGCAGAATGGAAAAAAATGTTTGCCTCCAGGTAGCCCAAGTCTAATGGGAGCCTTTGTTCTCCCTACTCCATTGAATGAAAGGAAGTGACTGGTCTGTGGGGGATGTGAGAGGCGCCCTGGGCTCAGAATCCGGATGCACCACAGCCACAGACCAGGGACAACCCGTGCGGACTCCATTGTGTGTAATGCGTACCTGTGTGGTGGGAATGTGGGACTTAATGAGAGAACTTTGCGCACCTTCCTTTGTTTTATTTATTTATTTGTTTGTTTGTTTGTCTATCTATCTATTTATTTATTTAATTTGAACTATTTTCCCAGGTTTCATGAGGCAGGTTCTTTCCTTTACCTTTGCACACCTTTTATTCCTCAACCCTCGAGAAAGAACGAGAGCGTGCTCTTGCCATCTCTCCTGTAGGAAGGAAGCTGGCCATGATTACCCAGAGTTCAGTTGGCTGCCGGGGTGCTTTTGCTGCTACTATAGCAGTCACTGTGTACGTTGTTCTGCCTTGGCTGACAGACGTCTTCCCGTATGTGTTCCCCATTTCTTACTTTGAAACACACTCACACACACTCATGCTCACACACACTCATGCTCACACACGCTCATGCTCATTTCTTAATTTGATTTTTCCAATATTAAAAAAAAATCCCCAACCTGCTGTTCTAAGGACTTCGGAGGAAGCCGTGGTTCTTCCTTTTCCATTTTTTTTTGTTGGGTGTATTTGGGCAGCGTCCTCCCAAGCAAAGACACTTCTGAAATCTGGATTCAATTCCTTGTTCCAGATTGAATGCTAAGGACGAAGAATGAGGTGGATGGAATTTATTGCGGGTTTTGCCATCTGATGACAATTATTTTGATTGTCACCACAACAGTCTGAGATCGTGCACAGGGAGAACAACAGCACTATTGCAGGAGCGAGGGAGGCATTGAGGCTTTGAGAGGTTAGATGACTGTCAGTGGATTAATCACACCCAAGACTCAAACTCAAGCGTTATTTTATTCATTGACAAGACAAAAATAAGCCCAGATTTTATTATTCCCAGTTTCATTGTTTGCCGAAACCTTCTGTGTTCCTCCATTTCTTCTGCACTTTACTAGATAGGCAACCTGGGTGATCCACTTACTGACTGCCTGCCTGATTTTCCTCCTGGGTAAAATGGGGACAATAATATGTCCCTAATAGCAAGCTGGTGCAATGGATAGAGTGCTGGACCTTGAATCAGAGTTATATTACTGAGTTCAAATCTGGCTTCAGACATTCACTAGTGGCACCCTAGGCAAGTCACATGATCCTGTTTGCCTCCGTTTCCTCCTCTGTGAACAGAAGAAGGATGTGGCCAACTGCTCCAGCGTCTGCCAAGGAAACCCCAAATGGGGTCATGAGGAGTCAGTTGCCACCAGAAACAACTGAACCACAACAACCATCATGGACTTGGGATGATCAAATGAGTTTGCTAATGTGAGATGATTTTCAAACCTTAAAACTCTCTAGAAATATTAGCTAGAAATAGTGGTGGTGGTAGTGGTGGTAGTAGTAGCAGCCGCAGCAGCAGCAGTAATAGTAGTGGTAATAGTAGTAGTAGTAGTAGTAGTAGTAGTAGTAGTAGTAGTAGTAGTAGTAGTAGTAGTAGTAGTGGTAGTAGTAGTAGTAGTAGTAGTAGTAGTAGTAGTAGTAGTAGTAGTAGTAGTAGTAGTGGTAGTAGTAGTTTGCTTCTCCCTGTTTTTCTACCAGTCCTCCCCAGATCCACAATTAAGAAGGGTTGAAGGCTATAGCCAGGATATAGGAGGAGGAGGAATAAGGGAGACATTATCTGTGCTCATTGTTAGCCCCTCTCAGAAGAGGCAGAATGATGGGCCTTCTTGTAGAGGGGGGAATTTACTCTCTTTGGAAATGAATGGATAGACAGGAAAAAAAGGACATGTAGAAAGGGAAGGCAGGAGCATTATGAAATGGAATAGATAAATAGAATAAATAGAAATAAATAGAAGTGGAGCCATGCAATGAATATAATGAACAGAGCACCGGACTTTGTAAACCTTAAAATTTCTTAACTTATAAAAACCAAGCTCAAATCCTGCCCCAACCAGGTATGAATGAACCTGAGAACATAACTTTAAGTCTCAGAGACTCAGTTTCCCCATCTGCAGAATGAACTCTGGGGCTGGCTGACTGAAGAATGACTGGATCTCATCAGCCCTGAAGACCAAGAGCACGCACGTAATGTGTGTGTGGTGTGGTTCACCCACTTTGAGTCGGGTGAAGCCAATGGACTTCCCAGAATGATTGTTTTAGACTCATAATGGAAAACGTGCCAAATTTCCATTAAATAGTGACCAGAAAACGTCTTCTTTTTCATGGATCCCCTGAAATCTGCCTCTGCGTATTTCAAAGGGTCTCTGATGTGGAGCAGCCCTGACCCCCACCCCAAATATTACCCATGTCTTCTTGAGAACCAGCCAAGCCTGGGTGCCCCTCCCTCCAGAGACAGACAGGGCTGTTGAGGTTGTGCTTTCCCTGAGATCCAGGCTCAGTCGGTGCCTTTGGCCACATCTGCCCTTTTCTCCACTTTCTCATCTCTGGACCGGAGGAGAATTAGCCGGATTCCTTCTCAGGGTGACGGTCCATCAACAGGTATTTGGCTAATGTTTCCTCTGTGCTGAGACCCCTCTAAGAGATCAGGATGCAAAGAAATAGAACAGGAGATCCTGCCTCAAGACACTGATATTCTGATGGTGGAGACCACAGTGCAAACGGGGTGTCTCGCTCCCAGGAAGGCCACCTCTTGTGGACACCCCACTTCCTTCCATTGGAGTCCCATTGGCCCAGGGCCATTGGAGTCACCTCCCCTGACTCGATCTACTTTATCAGTGGATGTCAATCAACCAAGAAGTGTTTACTGAAAGCTGGCCGTAAACTAGTCACTAAACATGGACCCACGACAGCCCCGTCACTGGGTCCCAGCAGGCAGAAGAATCATGACCGTCGCCTCCTTCCAACGGCCAGGCCAGAAACAGACTGAAAGGCCCAAAGCTGCTGAGCAGCACCCCTGCCTGACCCGTTATTCTCAGAAATCAGAGCTCGCCCTTCCTCCTCCTCCTCCTCTCCCCCTCTCCCGAACAGTCCGCGCCTCTGGCCATGCTTCATGGCGGCCACCCTGCGTGTTCTCTGGCCCAGTTCTTTGTACGTATCTGCTCTGTCTGGCCTACATATTCTGCCTCCAAGACATGACATAATGAGTTCTAAGATAGATTTCAGCAGCTCCCCAAATGAGGGGCATTTTGTCATTGGCCTAGAAATTGGGTGAAGGCGGTTTCTTCCACGGAGGCCACGGGGAATTGGACTGAGCTGGTCACCGAGAGTCTAGCGAGGGGTCTGCGCTGTGCAGTGGCTCACCTGCTCTCAAATTCATTTTTAAAGTCAGGGCTGCCTCACCTCAGCTCAAGATGTGAACTCCGGGCTCCGTCCTACAGCCTCCTGGGAGTTTTCTCATTTGGCAGGGAACGTCCTTAGCTCAGGGCTTCCTAGTCTATCTGCTCTTGGCATCCATCCAGTGGTTGTATTTTAGGTCATCTATCAGCTCCCTTCCAAAACTTGGGATCATTCTTAGCTAATTGGGTTGCCCCTGTTTCATTACATTTTAATACCACTAACTACCCAATAGGGTACAAGAAAGAGTTCTAGGCTTGAGGTCAGAGGGTCTGGGTTCAAATCTTGACCACCATTTAGTATCTGTGTGATCTCAGACACTACATGTTGTTGCTCCCAGCCTGAGTTTCCTCCTGGATTGGAGAGTCAGACTAGGTGCCTGCTCAGGCATCTTCTATCTTCCAACTCTAAAGTAGTGATCCTAGGAACAAAGGCAAAACGCCATGCATAAACAAAAGAGACTTGGGTTCGAAGGATGGGCTCCATCACATCCTGGCCATATGACCAAGGGCAACTCTTATGATCATGATCACAAAGTTGAGGAGAGACCATAGAAGCTATTGAAACAACCCCTTCATTTGACCAAAAAGGAAACTGATGCAGCCCAAAGTGAAGGATGGGGCCAAGGTTTCTTACACAGAGAAGTAGACAAACCAGGATTTTAACGCAGGCCCCCGACGACAAATTCCTTCTTCACTATATCACATTGGAACTCAACCTCTCTGTGTCCTCCTCTGTAGAATGGGGGTGATGCCATTTAAACCTCTTTTCTCCTGGGATTCGTGTGTCTCAGAATCCAAAGACCCACAAGACGCTCCATCTCTTGGCTCTGGGCATTTCCACTGGCTGCCTCCCTCCATGATTGGGCTGTTCTCCCTCCTCATGACTTCCCCAGCTTCCTGCCAGCCTTGACTAAAATGCCCCTGACTGCAAGGAGCCTCTCTCCCTTGCCCGTCACTGAGTGCCTTCCCTCTGAGACGATCTCCAAACTGTCCTATCTGGAACTTCCTTGTCCATATTGGGGCTTTCGAATCTGTGTCCATAGAATCAATGAGACATCCATGGCAAGGGGAGGGCAGACTCAGTAAGCAATTCCAGTCTCTGGTCATCCCCAGCAGAAGACCTCAGAGCAAAGAGCTAAGGAGAGGCCTCGGACCTCAGAGCAGGGGAAAGACACCAGAATACCATGGCGTGATGGCGCCAGAGCCTCCTGGGCCACTGGCGTTCAGGCTTCAGTTCTTGATAGAGAAGCGAAGCCCTAGGAGGAAGCAGGCTTGGCCGGAGCAAGAGCAGCCTTCACCTACGATCCAGGGAAGGAGTGGGAAAAGCAGTCACTGTCGAATTTACCTCATTATTCCTGGGATTTTAGACTGGGAGCTCAATTGTTTCTTGTTGCTCAGAGTGAGAGGATGATTAGAGCCTCTACATGTCACTGCTGTGCCGAGGAGGCCTCGATTATTCCATCCTCGCCGCGTTTCTTATTCACATCACTGAATTGGGAAGAGCCTGGTCATCTCAGAGCACCAACGCTGCGCCTCTCTCAATGCAAAAAATAATAAATAAAGGGACAAGATAATGGTACAGTTAATTATGGATTATTCAGCTTGACCAGAGACAATACGGAGGCAGCTGAACAGGGCGTCGGAATAACCAGAGGAAGGAGAAATCGGACCGTGTCCACTTAATTGCTTTCTCTGATAGTCTGAAGAGGGGTATAGATAAGGGGAAGCAACTGAGCTGGCCCCAGACTTCAGGATGCCGCTAAGGCCAGTTTCCAACACAGGTGGGCAAGCCGATGTGGGGAACGCCCAACCGATGGGCCAGTTTTCCTCTCCCACCCACCCCGGCTGCTCATCTGCGGCATCCTAGAGGAGAACTGGAGGAAGGGCTCGGCTTCTCTTTGTCCAGGACTGCCGGGGACAGGGAGAATAAAAAATTACCCACTGACTTCATTGCAGGGCAAAGGCTGCACAAGCACCCCGAAATGGGAGAGATGATGCTTTAAGACCTTTGAACATGGCACCTGATCAGGCAGGGAACAATTCATCGACAGTTTGGAAAGTAGCCCATCAAAAACAAGCTGTAATGGAATAGGGGCAAACACAAAAGATTGATGGATGACACAGTGTGGAGAGTGCTGGGGTAGGAGGCATGCAGTCCTGAGTTCAAATCCATCCAGAAATATTACCTGTGTGACCTTGAGCAAGTCGCTTTACCTCAGTTTGACTCTATTTCCTTTCCTGTAAGCACAGATAACAATGGCACCAATTTCCGCAGGCTCATATAAGAGCATGTCTAACTCAGATTGCCAGCTCCCCAAAATTGTGTATTACCTTCCATAGTTGAATGTAATCTCCTTTGGAGACTGTCATTTGTATTTGTATCCATATTCCTAGTATTTAATACTGTGATGATTCCATAGCAAGAATATTCTCTCCTCTCTCTGTCTCTCTCTCTGTCTCTCTCCCTCTCCCTCTCTGTCTCTGTCCTTCTCTCTCTGTCTCTCTCTGTATCTCGCTCTTTCTCTGTCTCTCTGTCTGTCTCTGTCTATTGCTCTGTCTCTGTCTGTCTGTCTGTCTCTGTCTCTCTCTCTGTCCCTGTCTCTTTGTCTGTCTGTCTCCCTCTCTGTCTCTCTTTCTCTCTCTCTCTCTCTCCCTGTCTCTCTCTCTCTCTCTCTCTCTCTCTCTCTCTCTCTCTCTCTCTCTCTCTCTCTCTCTCTCTCTCTCTCTCTCTCTCTCTCTCCTCCCTCCCTCCCCTTCTCTCTGTCTGTCTCTGTCTCTGCCTCTGTCTCTTTGTCTCTGTCTGTCTGTCTCTGTCTCTCTGTCTCTGTCTCTTTGTCTCTCTCTCTGTCTGTCTGTCTGTCTGTCTGTCTGTCTGTCTGTCTCTCTCTCTCTCTCTCTCTCTTTCTCTCTCTCTCTCTCTCTCTCTCTCTCTCTCTCTCTCCCTCTCCCTCCCTCCCTCCCTCCCCTTCTCTCTGTCTGTCTTTCTCTCTGCCTCTGTCTCTCTTTCCCCCTCCCTCCCTCTCTTTCTCTCTGGCCTCTTCATCTCAGGCTCCTCATCTGTAAAATAGATCTCCACGTGATCTCCCAGATTGGGGACTCCAGCCCTCCAAGGCGTCTCCTAAATCTCCCATCCAAGGCCCACTTGGGGCTGGGGCTCAGAGTGACATGCTAGGACCCAGGTGTCCGGTGGCCCTTTCAGATCATTTGCTTTGGCACCGCAGATCATTCAGGAGAAAAGGACGGGCCTTTCCCAGGCCTTGCAGACAACCCTTGGGCAGAATCATTAGACTAGGAGTTTCAGGGGTGGGACCGTCTGGGGCACTTCTCCCCCGCTGCTTCGGGGCTCATTGGGGCTCACTTCCAGCCCACTTTCCAGGCAGACGGATGCCAATTTCCCTCCCTCCTCCAGCACTGAAGCCCGTTTGGGAAGCATTTCTTGAGCATCCCGGATGGCTTCATGAATCCTCTTCCTTTTCAGATTCATTAACCTGCAAATACGGAGGGAGTAACAAAGGCCCGGCCCCGCCCCTTTTCTTTTTAAAGGAAACAAGGCTCCCCCCCCCCCCCCCCCCCCAGCGCCTCCTTTTCTGCCCGGAGTCAGAGGCGGGGCTTTTCCCCTGGAGAGATGCGAGTTTTCTTCCCAGAAGGCTGATGAAGTGCTGCCATCTGCTGGGAAGTTAAATCCATCCCAGCTCCCGGCCGCGTCTTCTTATGTCAATGGAAGCCTGTTTAAACACGGAGGGACCCAGGTAATGCGGGCTGAGGCCTCCAGTCACGCGCGTTTGTTTATTTCTTCAGAGATGTGGGGGAGAGTGCCAGAATTCCGCTGAGAGAGCAGTGCCGGGGCAAAGCGGATCAGCAGGAGATTGTCCCGGGCAGGGCGCCGGGCATACGCAGGAAAAGCACCCAGAGCCCGGGGCTTCCTTCCTGGACTGATGTGGAGACGGCTGGGAGCAAACTTCATATTTTATGTAAATTATATTGATAAGAACATTATTTCTTTTTATAAACGCTATTTATAGTTTCTGTGAAAATACACCCCACGGATAAATAGAGGGCAAATGCAGGAATCGAGGAATGCTGGCTGGCCTCCAGAGGCCTGCTGACAACATTTCCCTGGGCCCCAGGATTGGACCGGAATAAGAAATTCCTCCTGAGGAGCCACCCAGCATTGGGCGGTTCTGAGGCACTGAGGCAGTTGGCACTGCACGTTTGCCCGTCTCCAGGCCTGAGTCTGGTTCATCTCACACAACTCTCCTCCCAGAATTCTGAGCTTCAGCCTCACTGGCTGACTCCTTGTGGTCCCCTGAATTCCAAGATGTGGTCCATCTCCCGTTGCCGTTTGGCCCCATTAGAGGAAACCTGCACTGATGCCCCATTTGATGACTTGTGAACGTGTCCATAGTGCCTGGCTTATTCTCTTGTGCCTACAAGACGTCTAACAGGGCTTCTTGGATTATGCACACACCCTTCACATAGGCTTCCCAGAATCCTTTAGGGTTTTGTGGTACTTAAACTTTCACACAAATCATGTAGTCTCTACATTCATACGTGTTTCCTTCCAAGAGTTCAATGTCTGAAGATGTGTGATGGCTGACCCTGGGCACACCCGGTTTTTCATCCTCCTCCTCCTCCTGGTGACAAAAAGGAAGGGAACTTGTCTGTCCTTGTAATAACAAGGAGCTTGATTTCTTTGCCACGTTGTCTACTTGTTCTATCACCGTCAGATGGGAGTGTGTCATCTCCAGCATGATTTCCCTACTTCCCATCATTTGTGTGTATCTCTGAACATGTTGCTGGCCCCCTGGGAATATAAGCTCCTGGAGGGCAGGGCTTGTTTCACCCTTGAACCCTTTCATGGTGTTTGAATGAATTCGAGTGGATGGATGGACCAATGAATTCTCTCCTTTGTTCTCAAGCATCCTAATCATTGAAACTGATCAACCAAGCATCCTGGACACAAACTAAGAAGAGCTGATGATCGAGGCTCTGGAGCTTCATCGGAAAATCTCGTCACTCGTGTGTCGGGATTTCATTGTTTTCTCATCACTTTTCCCCATTGACAAGTTCACAGATAGTGCTGTGTAAGTTACTTCCGACAGAATTTACCAGGAATGACAATGAAGCCAATGGAGACCAAGATATGTGGAGAAACGTTTCAACTTGGAAACGAATGTGCTAGAAACAAAAATAACAAAGAAGAGCCAATGGACAATAAGTTCTTGGCAGAAAGGTAATTGAAGGAATCGGAATAATGTGAAGATGAATATGGGTGAATAGGAGTATGAATGACAAAGGCTGACCCACCAGCCTGCATTGTTGTCCAGTCCTGCTGTAAACATATGAGAGAAAGAATAAAGACAAAAATATCCAAAGATATCAGGATATAAAGATATAAGTACAGAAAAAATATTTGTGTGCTAATAAACTATTACTAAATTGGGAGCAGCTAGGTGGCACAGTGAATGGTGCTTGGACTTGAAATCAGGGAGGTCCATCTTCCTCAGTTTGAATTAAAACTCAGATGCTAACTGTGTGACCTTGAACAAGTCATTTAACCCTATTTGCCTCAGTTCGTCATCTGTAAAATGAACTGAAGAAAGAAATGACAAACCACCTTTGTGATACCTTTGCCAAGAAAATCCTGAAATGGGGTCATGGAGAGTTGGACATGACTGAAACAACAACCACTTATAATTTTCCTGATGTCATCAGGCCCACTCAGATGCCATCACCCCCAGGAAGCTCCCTCTGACAAATTTATTTTTCTCCTGAATAATTACCACTTCCTCAAAGTAGAATAGGATGTCTTGATTTGATGCAATGAATAGACTATGGGACTGGGAGTCATGAAGATCTGAGTTCAAAATCTCCTTTGGCTACTTACTATTTGGATGCCCTTTGGCAAGTCTCTTAATGTCCCTCAAACTTTGTTTCCATATCTATAAAAAGGGATATAATATGTTGTTAGGTTGTTTTTCTTTTTTTTATTAAAATTATTTAATTAATTAATTTAGAACATTTTTCCATGGTTACATGATTCATGTTCTTCCCCCCACCCCTGTAGCCAACAAGCAATTCCACTGGGTTTTACATGTGTTGTTGATTAAGACCTATTTCCATATTATTGATATTTGCACTAAGGTGATCCTTTAGAGTCTCCATCCCCCATCATATCCCCATCGACTCATGTGATCAAGCAGTTGTTTTTCTTCTGTGTTTCTGCTCCTACAGTCCTTTCTCTGGATGTGGAGAGCATCTTTCTCATAAATCCCTCCAAGTTGTCCTGGGTCATTGCATTGCTGTTAGTATAGAAGTCAGTTACATTCAATTGTGCCACAATGTATCCATCTCTGTGTACATTGTTCTGGTTCTGCTCCTTTCACTCTGCATCACTACCTGGAGGTCCTTCCAGTTCACATGGAATCCCTCCAGTTCATTATTCCTTTGAGCAGGAGAGTATTCCAAAAGATACCACAGTTTGTTCAGCCATTCCCCAATCGAGGGGCACCCCCTTATTTTCCGGTTTTTTGCCACCACAAAGAGTGTGGCTATACATATTCTTGTACTGGTCTTTTTTCTTCTTATCTCTTTGTGGCATAAACCCAGTCATGGTTTGGCTGGATCAAAGGGCAGACAGTCTTTTAAAGCCCTTTGGGCATGGTTTCAAGTTGCCTTCCAGAATATAGGGTTGTTTTTCAAGCCAAATGAGATCACAGATGAAAAGTGCTTTGCAACTAATTTATAAATGCTAGCTATATATTACTACTACTATTATTATTATTATTTCTTTGATCAACTCTATCAGCTTCTACTTCAGAACAAACCTTGCTCTACCTTTTTCACACATCATTTGTGATCCAAAATGAAAGAGCACCTACAGAAATGCTTTGTAATGCAGGGTTTTGCACAAATGTAAAAAAAGGTTGGTACTCATTAACTTTGCTAAATATCATCATAACAATTGAGAAGCAATGTATTATTTCAACTAAAGCAAATTGAGAAGGCTCCCTCGGCGTGCTAACATTACCCAAGTGGAGGGTGTCCACTCCCAGAAGGTCTCAACATTCTGAATCATCAAATCTCAGCTCCTTTACAGAAGAGGAAACTGAGGCTCAAATTGCTTCAGTGACTTACCTAAGGCTATGAGATTAATGATCATCTACCATCTGTCTCAGGGCCATCTAACCCAAACCCTCTCACTGTACAGAGAAGGGAAACTTAGGTCCTAGGAGTTCAAATGATTTGGAAAAGTTTGAGAGGTTATATATGACTGCTAGGTGGCCCAGTGCAAAAAGAGCCAGACCTAGAATCAAGGACTGAAGGCAAATTTGACCTCAGACACTAGATGACTATAGGCAATTCACTGCCTCAGCGTCCTCATCTCTAAAATGGGGATAATAGCACCTATCTACCCAGGCAGCTATGAGGATCAAATAGGATAATAGTATATAGTCCTTCACAAATCTTCATAGAAATACTAGCTATCTATTATCAACATCATCACTGTTGGAACGTGTTCTGTCATGTCTGATTTTTGTGAACTCATTGGGGGTTTTCTGGGCAAAGATACTGGAGTGGTTTGCCATTTCTTTGTCCAGCTCATTTGATAGATGAAAAAACTGATTCAAGAAGGCTTCAATGACTTCTCCAGGGTCACACAGCTACCAAGTGTCTGAATTTAGCTTTGAACTCAGAAAGATGAATCTTTCTGACTCCAAGCCTGGCACTATATCCACTGCAGCACTTGAGAGGATAAGAACAACCCACACCCATGAAAGATATTGCCATATTGCTGATATTTTAGCTCTTCTAATGTATTATTCAATTTCTACCTGGAATCCTAAGGACAGTATGACTTCTATATTTGAACATATCTTCTTTTAAAAAATCTCTTGAGCTACATGACAATGAGATGTTCATAGATTGCCTCTTTCTCCTGACAATGAATTTATAAACTCACAGATCTTTAAATCTGGAAGGGATCTGGAAGGGCAAGATCCTCCCCACTCCCATTTTGCAGATAAGAAAACTGAGGCACAAAGAGGTGAAGTTACTTGTTCAGGGTCTTCTAGTACATGTATAAATCAGGATTTGAATCCAGCACTTCCTAATGTCAAGTCTTAGACTCTTTCTACCAGGCCATTCTGATTCTCTCATCCCTCAACCTACCTTATGGCTAAATCTATTCATTTCAAAATAAAAACAAAACAAAATTGCAGAATTTGCCTCATCACCCAAAAATGTTTCCATCCAGCAAAGAAATAGTGTGGGATGAAGCCAACCTTTGAAGGTGTGAGAATCGCTGATGGAAGTGAAGCATTTACTTATCTAATCAAGGGGTGTGTGTGTGTGTGTGTGTGTGTGTGTGTGTGTGTGTGTGTGTGTGTGTGTGCACGCACGTTCTCAGCTTATGTTTTATTCACATGAAAAATTGTCCAATAATCATTTACAAATGTGTGAAAAAATTTTGAAAAGAGGAAAGAAAACATGCTCTTAAAATCATTGTGCTGTATAAGCAGGAGAAGCAGAGCATCTTGGGATGAAGCAAAGGATGCACCTTAGAATGTTGGAGTCATCCCATCCTTTGGAGACTTTTCTTGATCTCCTCCCTAGTACTCCTTTCAAAATTCATTTTATGTTGCATTTGTAGCTAGGGTACTTAGTGCTTCACTCCTGAAGAGTGTAAGCTTCTTGAGGACAAGCAGGGGTGGTTTCTCTTTTGTCAGAGAAGCCCCAGTTGAACCATCCCTTGCATGAAATTGGTGGTTCTGAAATTTTTTTAATCCAAATGAATGCATCATGAGTAGAACTTGGTAAAATAGCAACTAATGGATGTGAGAATTTGGTCCCAGTACTTACAGAGGTGTTTCACAAAGCTTGGAATGCTTCAGACTATATTGTGGCTTCCTAACCTGTGGTCCATGATGATATTTCAGGAGTTTGTGGATCTCGGAAAGGAAAAAATACATCTTTATGAATAGATTATTTTCAACAACATCCAACTCTCTCTCTCTCTCTCTCTCTCTCTCTCTCTCTCCCAGATTAAAAGATCTTCAGCTCTTTTATTTTTTATTTTTATTTTATAGTTTATTCATCTTTTATTTTATTTTTATTTACTAAACACTGGCTCTGTGTCAGGTAAAGAGAATGAAAATCAAAAGTCTTTAGGAAGCTCGTATTTTCTGAACATTATTAAAGGATAATTAGTAGCCAGTTGGCACAATGATAGATGGCTTGACCAAGAATCAGGAACTTTTGAACTCAAATCCAACCTCAGACACTTATTAGCTGTAGGTATTTTTTTCTATCTGCATCAGTTTTTTCATCTCTAGAATGGGAGTAATAATAGCACCTACCTCTCAGTGTTGTTCTGAGGATCAAATGAGATAATATAAAGTTCTATATTAATGCTAACTGTTATCAGTAGTCCTTTTTAAAAATAGATTTATACAATGTACCATTCAAAAGTGATGTTGATTCAAAATTCGGACTTATTTTCAAAAGGGAAGACTTTGTTCTATCTGATAACTAAATTCTATTAAAAACGGATTATACGTATGAGGAAATTCAGTCACTTGTTTGGAGTAGAGGCACCATTGCTTACTAGCTTTACTGACTAATTGCATTTAAATTGATTAAGGACAAGACAATTGTTTGCATCAGCCCAAGAGGTAACAATGATAAAGGAAGAGCCTTTTTTTCCCTTCCTAACAGAAATTCTATTTTCTAAGTAGATGCTGTTTTTTAATTAAAATAAAGAACTTTTTCTAGGTAAATAGGGACAGATCACACTTATCTCATTTTCTAGAATGTTTAATTCGCTATGACTCATAACCAAGCTAGAATTTTTTTCAGAAAAAAATGACTTGCAATTTTTAAAAGGACTCCAGCTACATCAATGTTCCAGTATCTTCACTTTATACAGAGACGTCAATCATTTTACCCTCTGACTTAAAAAACAAATAGCATCACAGATGATGGAAACTGACTCTCCATTTAAAGATGCTGCTTGAAAAGTCATATGAACAAATATTGATCTCTTGAAATGAAACACAAGTCATAGATTTTCCAAAATCTCAGCTAAAAAAGATAAAGCTGTCATTAAAAATAATTATGGAGACGGCAATATAATAACTAGGATTTAGATGGTATTTTCATTAAATATTACAAAGCATTATATTTAAGAAAAATAGTAAAGCTTGCTAAGAAATATTCCTCTGGATATGTAGTTATTCATTCCTTATCCAAGATAATAATGAGGAAAAGGAAATATACAAGGATAATTTTTTTTAAAATTTGCAAGGATGGCTTTTAAACTACAAATAATCCATTTGTTCCAACGTCCTCCATAAGGAATACTGTCCCCAAATATCCGAGTCTCCATGGGAGATGCTAATAGGCAGCACCAATCAAGTAGCATGTTGGTAGCAGAAGATGGAAGCTTAAATGAGGAATCTGGAACTTTCATTAACTGAATGATTGACCCCTGACTAGTTAAGAATCTGCTGGAGAAATGGAGGATTATTACACTTGGGAGAACAAAAAGAAACGCACTATGTAGTTCTAGCATGTGGCTCTGCTATATTATAGCCCAAATATATTTTGGTGGATTTCCATGTAAGGTCCATATCCTTTTCCTAACCTATCCAGTCCACGTATATCCATGGAAATAGGATGGACATGGAAACATGCCCGGGTTTCTCTTTGGTTTTCCCAGATACTTGGATGATCCAAAGGCAGCAGCCAGGAAATGAAATGCCCCTTGGTCCCATGCCAATCAGTTTAGAAGGATGAAGGACGTCTGCAAAGTAAGGCACCTTTTCCCGCCAATAGAACCCACAGTCCCATTTCAGGTGAAAGCGAAGGGATTGGCCCTGTAGGCCATGATTTCACTTTTAAGACTTAGAAGGGATTGGACAATGGATAAAACCCAAGACCCAGCTTAAACCTTTTAGAGTGGGAGAAAACAGACTTTCTGCTGCTAAATGAGGTGCCTCAGTGGCTAGAGGGCTGCGATAGCAACAAGAAGCCTGCAGATTGGGTTCTTGCAGAAGGGTCAGTGTCAGAGTCATGGTAGGGCTGATCTGCATCTCTGGAATGAATTGGGACAGCCTGGAGCACAAGGTATACAGGGTTGGAATTGGGTCAGAAGGAAATGAGTTTAAATCCCGCTTGAGCCACACAGTGAGCCTGATCCTGGACAACTCACTTCACCACTCGAGGGTTCAGTTTGCTCATCTGTAAAATGGACTCTGCTTTACCTGGCTATTGGAAGATTATCCAAGTTAAGAATGGGGGATGTTTTGCAAGCCTCATGGGGCTATTACGCACATCATGATTCTTCTTCTTATCCTGTCTTGGACTGTAACCAAGGAAATGGGTTCAGAATATTCCAAAATCATAGTTCTCTCTGCTATAGTCTCTTCCATGGTGAAACAAGGTAAAATCAGGTGTAACTTTGCTCCTAATCAAAGCCTAGGCAAGGAAGGTAACATTTAGTAGGTTTCTGAATTCAGTCTGCTGATACCAGGAGAAGATGTCATCCTGCTTCATCTCTTAAACTGATCTGCCATTCTGTTTCTTAGACAGCACCATGTTATTTCATGGTCACGGCTTTTCTATAGAGTTTAAAATATAGCTGGCACAGCTAATCCACACACATCCACATATGTTATATATATATATATATAAATTCTCTTGATGTAAGTCTTTTGTTCTTCCAAATCAATGCTTCCATACTCCCTAGCTCTCCAAGATAATTTGGGGGGACTAGTTGGCATGGCACTGAATAAGCAAACTAATTTAGGTAGAATTGACACGTGTATTCTGTTGGATCACCCTACCCATGAGCAATTACAGATTTGCCAATTGTTTATATCTGACTGCATTCACATGAAAAGTGTTTTGTCTTTGTGGTCCTCTCGTTCCTGGGTTTCTCTTGGCGAGGGTGCCCGGGTACAGTTATTGTAAAGGGGATTTCTCCTTCTTTCTGGCTCTTGCTGTTGGGCTTTATTGGTAGTATAGAGAAACACTCATGGTTTGTGTGGGTTGCTTTTATATCCTGAAACATTGCTGAAGCGATTAATTATTTCCATTAGTTTTTGGTGGATTCTCAGGATGTTCTGCGCATACCATCATCTCATCGGCAGGGCGGTAGCTTTATTTCCTTCCATCTCTTCTTCGTCTCTTGTTGCTATGTTGAGCTTTCTAAGATAGTATTGAAGAGCAGTGGTGCTAATGGGGATCCCTCTTCACTACCAAGAAGAAGGCTTCTAGCTCATCGCCATTACAGATAATGCTTGCTGATACACATTACTCTTCATTCTGAGGAATGTTCCATTTATTCCAATGTTCTCTCGTGTTTTTGATAGGAACGGATGTTGTCTTTTGATGAAAGCTTTTCTGCATCTATTCAAATAATCAATTGTATGTTTTCTGTTCATTTTGTTATTGATAAGGTCAGTTATTCTGATGGTTCCCCAACCATTGAGCCACCTCTGCATTCCTGGTATAAAACCCACCAGGTCATAGCATCTGATCCTTACCACAATCTCCCTATTATTTTTAATATTTGCATCCATATTCATTAGGCACATGGCTCTATGGTATTCTTTCTCTGCTTTTGCTCTTCCTGGTTTAGGTATTGACTCCATGTTTGTGTCATAAAAGACATTTGGAAGAGTTCCTCCTTTCTCAGCTCTTTTCCCAAGTAGTATTAGAATTAATTTTTCTGGAAATGTTTGATAGAATTCACTTGTGAGCCCATCTGGCCCTGGGGGTGGTTTTCATAGGGAATTCATTGATAGTTTGTTCATTTTATTTATCTGAGATGGGATTAAGTACTCTATTCCCTTGTATGAGGTTTACAAAGCATTTTACAAATATCTCATTCTACTCTTGAAACAATCCTATGATGAAGGTGTAATTATTATGCCCATTTTCCCTATGAGGAAACTGAGGTTCAGAGAAATTAAGAGACCTACCCAGGGACACCTAGCTTTCCTAAGTGTCTGAGGTAGGATTGGAACTCAGGTCTTCCTAACTCTCAAGTCCTGGCCTTTCTCCACTCTTCTAGCTAGTCACCCACTTCAGACTCAGCTCAGGTGCCTCCTTTCATCAAATTAACCAGTTAATAAGGCTCTGGGTTGCCTCATATTACGTTGTATTTACTTCTCTCCACATATGATGGTGCCAAAAGTCTTAATGACATTTCATATTTTCATAAGGCTTTATAGGCCTGTTGGAATATCCAGGATGCTGTGTTTTCTAAGAAGAAAGCAAACAGCCAGAGGGCAATGGGGATTCCATTTCTCTTTTTTCCCTCTCAATCCTTGGGTATCGCCCATCCTCTCCATTGACTGTCAATGACCTCTCTCTGGGACTCCCATCCCAAACGTGATTTCCCGTCTCTCACTTCCTTGGAGTTCCTTTGGGTTGGCTCCCACTCAGGCCACCTCTTTGTGAGCTGAAGATGGCAGCAGAGTTCGAAGTTCTTCTGGCGTGTCCTACATCTCAGGGGAAAAAGAAGAAATATTGGCCATCAGTGACAATTACTCTGGCCTCTTCTCTGAAGCTCCTCCCCTCGATGCTAGTTCTGATCCATCTGAAGTTTCAAACCCTGAGAATACTCCAGTAGGGCAGGCTAGCAGTCCCAGCCTTCCGAGCATCATTGAGCTTTTTTCCCTTTTCAAATTTAGAAGGAAGTAGGATGTGTTTGGCTCTGCTTCCTCCTTCTCCTCCAAGCAAACCCCCCAATCCCTTATTCCTCTCCTTCAAATTGGACCCAGCAAAGATGTCCTATAGAGCATTGTTCATGGAGCACATACATTTGATTGGCAGACTACCATTCACAAGAGCCTCCATATGTTTTTCTTTGACTTCATAATTCAAAGCCTTGCTTGGACCTGAAGGCTATCTGCTGTGAGGGAAGGAATAGCAGACATGATATCAGGGAGTCTTGGGATGGACACACATCTCTGAGACCATACGGGGGTCTATTCACTTCTCCGCTCTTTAATCAATCCCCCTTCCCCCAGCATCACCTCACTACAGAGTTAAGTTCTAGCTGGAGATGTTTCTGTATAGACAGTGGTGCCCACCCTGCCACACTCATGAAAGTACGATGGTTCGAGGGATCCACAGTCTAAAGCAAAACTTTCTCTAGCCTCAAAAAGCTTACATGCCTTTTGCCAACTTGATAAGAAGGCAATATTGTCTAGGAGACTTTCTCGTGAATATTGAACAGCATGGCTCTTCCACAGCTGTCCTCAATGCCCAGCAGTGAAAGACAATCTGCCCTAAATTGGTTACTGGGTTAATGACAACTAATGGACATCATCATTGCATTATCTCCATCGGTGGATTATTGTTTTGCTATTTCTTCTTTTCTGTCATCTTCCAAGCATCCTGGCTCAACGTCTTACTCTCTTATTCCCCTGCCTTGAGAGCCAATCCATTGCTCAGCCTTGAAGATTTTACCTTCTTGATATTTCTCAGATAATCCCTTTTGCCTGTTGTGGGACAGTGAAGAGAAGCCATTGTCACAGGATCAGAGTCCTCAAATATGGAGCAGTGAGGTGTAAGAAGCCTGCAAAGGGAGGAAGGGCTTTGGATTTGATCTTGGAGCCACTGGAGGTGATGGGATAGGGAAATGACCTGGTCCTATCTGAGCTTTAAGAAAATCCAAATCACTTTCATTACTGCTTGGAGGATGGGTTGAATTAGGGAGAGACATGGGACAGGCAGACATCACAATGGCAATTGCAGAAGCCCAGGGCTGAGTTGATAAAGGCTTATCATGGAGTGGTGCCTGGAGTGGCTAGTTCTAATCTCCTTGAAGGCAGATCTGTTTTTGCCTGTCCATTATATTCCTGAAAACTCATTGATTTGTTTTGGGCACTTTCTCCATCGCTGTAGATTTCCTCTGGTCCAACTGGAGCACCTCTCCTCAGTATCCTTCTATTTCGATAAAAACTGGCAGAATCATATTGAAAAGTCTTATTGCTAGTGCTGAGCCGACTACAATCCAAGGAAAGGGGAATTGTGAAAAATAAAAACAGAAGAGAAAAGAGAAGGCGCCAAGCGCTTTAGGGACGAGATGGATCCTGCTGCACTCAAGCCATGATTTCTGAGGTCACTCTGCACAGAGATTCAGAAGCTCAAGCTCTTTCTGTGCAGTGGTCAAAGTCCAAACATTATTTAAAGCATTTGGTGAATCCCTGAAATTGGAAGAATCTGCATGATTTATTCTCAGCTAAAAATATGGCTCCACATTTTGATGTGGAAATCACTGGGAGTTCTGGGCCAAAGATACCGTGGAGATTTAGCCAATTATGCCACAAGCTGAAGACAAATGAAATGCTGGAACAATGATCTCCTTTTGCACACAGCAGAGAGAGACAATTGATCAGAACACTGATGTCATTTGCAACTTGCAAAGATTTTTTTTTTAATCAGGGAGGTTGTGAAAATCATTTAACACAGTATGACAAATGTTGTGTTAGGATCCTCTTTAAAAAACAACTCCCTAAATGCTTTTAGATACAATAGTAAGGCAGACAAGGGTATCTGGAAAGCTCTGCCAAGTGGGCAATGGATTAAACTTGCTCTGATTGGCCACAGGGGCAGAACTAGGAGGACTGGGGAAATACAGACCTACACATTCAAGTTTGATCCAAAGGACAGTCAGCCAAATAATCCATCTGAAAAAGAGGCCTCAAGTCAGAGGCCTCCCTCCACATCACCGAGGGGCTAGAAGGAAATGGGGACTGAGCCTTCTTTGGAAACAGTGCTTTGGGGTTTCTTTTTCTAGTGATGGCAATAATTCTCAGGCTTGCCATTTAAATAAATTGGAAAAACTAATAATAAATTGTGATATTTGTTCATGCACTGTGACCTTTTCATACCGGAATTGGTATAATTGGCTTAATTTGAGGTACTTCTTTGAATTATTTTCTATACTAGGTTAATCCATCAAAAACCTGGGTAAAAAATCCTCTTTCTCTCCCTCTCTCCCTCCTCCCCCCCCTCTTGCTCTCTCTCTCTCTCTCTCTCTCTCTCTCTCCTCTCTCTCTCTCTCTCCTCTCTCTCTCTCTCTCTCTCTCTCTCTCTCTCACTGTCTCTGTCTGTCTGTCTGTCTGTCTCTCTCAGTTCTGCATAGAATGAGCCTAAATCCTACTGCTTACTTCAGCCAGCAATATTTATTGAGTTCCCACTGATTGCACTGTATTAAGCTACTTGGAGAGAAGCAAAGAAATAGATGTCTTGTTCTACCATCCAAAGCTTGCAATCTAGGGTAATGTAATGAGGTACTTGTGCTAATGGCCGTGAAAATTGGAGAGCATAGATCTAGTTCAAGTTCATCGTTTGATACATGGGGAAATTCCCGATGCCTGGGGGTTCTGGACTGGCCTGAGGACACAGAGGGAGTGGAAGCCAGAGGCAGATCTGGAACCCTGGGACCTTCAGGACAACACCTTCTTCAATCCATATACCAAAAAGGGCTTCTTTCCCCTCTCCTCACACCCCATAAAAAACCAAACTCAATGCAACCTTGTCTGGAGATGTCCAATGATACTCAAGGCTTCCTAAAGCACAATATTACCTTAGTGGGCATCGCTAATCTTTGGGGAGATTGTGCCTAGGATTTAAGCCAAACAATGTGACTCGGTGCAACGTCTGCCCTTACTTCTGGTTTGAGCCAGGAAGAAACAATCAGAACTAGAACCCCGCTGGGTCACTCTTTAAATACTTTTGTGGCTTCCCGGCTCTGGAGCCTGCCTTTCTCCAGGCTTCCTCTCTCCGTCCCTGGCATGTGTTCAAGAGTTTCGCCCTTCTGGGCATCCTCCCTGGACTCTTCATCTTATTTTTCAAACTGTTCAGTCCTATTTTGTCTTTCCCTAATTAGCCAGAAGAAGGTTTCAGCACCGGTTTCTCATCTTGTCGGTCCAGTGATGTGACTTCTCCAGGTGCTCTCGTCCCGAACATGTTTCCCAGTCAGGGCCCCCAGGCTTGGGCGCGGCGCTCCCTCAGCAGTGGGCAGGGCAGAAGGCGGCGGTCTTCTCCCCTCGCCTTGCAGCTCCATCATTTGCAGAATCGTCCTCTCTTCCGTTCGGGCGATCGCTGTAACAGTTGGGCTTTCCTCGTCTTTCTGTGACTCCTCGGGCTGCGCTTTGCTCAACAACATACACTTATCCATCAAAGGGCGGTCCAGCTGTGGCTGCTGCATGCTCCGCTGGACTTTCTGGCTAGGAGATGCTGGAGAGCTCAGCCGGCCTTGCTCGCGAGCACCACCTGGTGGTCAGAGTAGGTAAGAGCTGAAACCGCCCAGAACTGGGATGTGTTCATGTCAGCTGTGATAAATCCGGAACGTCCAGGGCTGCAGAGGTGGTGGGAAAGGCTGGAATTCCAGAGGGTTGCAGAGAGACCCTGCACACCTTCTGACTCCTCTGTAGAAGAAGCAAACTCTGCGAGCGTGTCCAGAATGAGCTTCCAGGCACCCCTCTCTGGATGAAAAGGAGTGTTGGCTGATATTCTCCGCGTCTGATGGCGCCCTAGAAGCGCTTCCCTCCGCCATCCCCGGGGTAGGTTTGCACTAATGCCTGCGGGCTCAGCATCTGAGCACTTCCACCTCCATCCCCACTTGACTGCACTTGGAGGAGAGGGAGTGATGGAGAGACTGACGAAGCCACTCGCCAACCTGCTCCAAAGTCCAAAAGAGAAAAACCAGGAAAACAACACTAAAACGACCTCTCATGAGGGCGACAGCTCTAGGCCTGTTCAGTGCTTCCGGGAGACAGGAAAAAACCCGATCAATCAAGGGGAGCCCCGTTCTAAAGTGGAGGAGGGAAGGGAAGGGAGGGGAGGGAGGGAGGGAAGAGCCCATTCTGGGACTCCACAAGGACCCGGATTCTCTCCAAGTCGAAGTTCATCCTTGAGACCAAGTGCCGGGAACTCTCAGTCCCCAGGGGGCCGTTATGTGCACCAGGGAGAAGAGAGTCCATTAGCAGGATGGCTTCCACACTGGGGGGATGAGCGCAGATACCATGCGCTACCAACTTGAACTGGTGGTGATTTTATCATTCTAAGGAGATTGGGGAATGGAGACATCGCCTGTAATTGAGTGAAAGCAGAGGAAATGAAAACTGGGTGATCTCTGTTGGATGTTGCCATCCTTCAGCAGATTTTCAGAGAAAGCAGTAGAGAGGAAAGGGGAGGGGGAGACTGTAAAGACAGTAGCAGATTTCAGCCAGTGGGGGGTAAAGGATGAAGCCGTTCAAAGGGAGCTCTGAGGCAGCGGAATCTGACATTTTCTCAATTCACAATGTGTCCTGCTAGTGATGCACTCACTTCATTTTAAATGGTTCTACCTTTGAAGATGCCATGATTAGGAAATGATATCAGGTACAATGCCTGGAAACAAACCCAGGAAGTTAGAAAATCTGCATGTATACCATACATGTGCCCATAAACACACACGCCTGTATCACTCACACACATTGCATACATTGTACATAAAGATGGATACCTGTATGTGTGCTCATTTTTTCTTTTCTCCCTTTTTAAAGAAACTTTTCGAAAAGTCTGATCAGTGACTTTAACTTTTACAGAATGGTTTGTGATTTTTTGCCAAGGAAAATGTTCAATTAGAAAGTACTTCTATAGGTCAGAAGTCACTAATTCAGTGGAAATAGAGACTAGCAGTAGAGAGCCCCAAATTTCACAGGAGACAAAATCCAAGAAAACAGTGAGCAGTGAAACTCGGAGCCTCAGATGTATCTGCACCAACACAAAGGATGGATACCAAGCAAAGAGAATCCTGAAAACACAGAGACAAACTCAGCCTTGTCAGGCTCCAAGTGTGATGACCCTTAGTGAGTGGGATACAGTTATGGAAGGGGAGGCTCAGAGATGATTGCATCAGATCCATTCAATGAATCTTTGTTGGGACTGCAACCAGATTCATGCTCAGCGCTATGACTCCAAGGAGGAAAATAGCCCAAATCCTGACCGCATCTGAGGCTGTTCTCCCCCGCCTTTCATTTCCTTAGGACCCTTGTTTACTCTCTCCTCTATGCCCTTCTTACATTCTACTCTGTACCAGTCACTTTGTCCATAGTTTCTGTGCCTTCAAGGACTAACTCCTTGAAGAGAAGAAATTTCCTTCCCTCCTCCCTCCCTCCTTCCTTCCCTCCTTCCTTCCCTCCTCCCCTCCCTCCTCCCTTCCCTCCTTTCCCTTCCCTCCTTCCCTCCCTCCTTCCCTCCCTCCTTCCCTCCCTCCTTCCCTCCTTCCTTCCTTCCTTCCTTCCTTCCTTCCTTCCTTCCTCCCTTCCCTCCTTCCTTCCCTCCTTCCCTCCCTCCCTCCTTTCCCTTCCCTCCTTCCCTCCTTCCCTCCCTCCCTCCTTTCCCTTCCCTCCTTCCCTCCCTCCTTCCCTCCCTCCTTCCCTCCCTCCTTCCTTCCTTCCTTCCTTCCTTCCTTCCTTCCTTCCTTCTTCCTTCCCTCCTTTCCTCCTTCCTTCCCTCCTTCCTTTCCTCTTTCCTTGCTTCCTTGCTTCCTTCCTTCCTTCCCTCCCTCCTTCCCTCTCTCCTTCCTTCCCTCCTTCCTTCCTTCCTTCCCTCCTTCCTTCCCTCCTTCCTTCCTTCCTTCCCTCCTTCCTTCCCTCCTTCCCTTCCTCCTTCCTTCCTTCCTTCCCTCCTTCCCTCCCCTCCTTCCTCCCTTCCTCCCTCCTTCCTTCCTTCCTTCCTTCCTTCCTTCCTTCTTCCTTCCTTCCTTTCCTCCTTCCTTCCCTCCTTCCTTCCCTCCTTCCTTCCTTCCTTCCTTCCTTCCTTCCTTCCTTCCTTCCTTCCTTCCTTCCTTCCTTCCTTCCTTCCTTCCTTCCTTCCTTCCTTCCTTCCCTCCCTCCTTCCTTCCTTCCCTCCCTCCTTCCTTCCCTCCTTCCCTCCCTCCCTCCTTCCTTCCTTCCTTCCTTCCCTCCCTCCTTCCTTCCCTCCCTCCCTCCTTCTCTCCCTCTTCCCTCTCTCCTTCCTTCCTTCCTTGCTTCCTTGCTTCCTTCCTTCCCTCCTTCCCTCCCTCCTTCCCTCTCTCCTTCCTTCCCTCCTTCCCTCCCTCCTTCCCTCTCTCCTTCCTTCCCTCCTTCCCTTCCTTCCTTCCTTCCCTCCCTCCCTTGGGTAGAAAAGATGTTTAATAAAAATCCTGATTGAGCCAGATTGACTCTTTCCCCCCTAATTCTGGCAGAGTATTAATGAAACGAATGCGGCCTGGGTGCGAGAGCCCCTGGCGTCAGCCTCAGCTGTGCTCACTCAGACGGCATGCAGGAACTTCCCCTCCCTGCGCAGAGCTGGGTAGAAACCAGGTGGAAAGTGGAGCGCGCGGAGACTCCCCGGATGCCTCCTGCCTTGGTGGAGCTCCTGCCCCCGCGCCCTGCCCTCGCCCTGGCACAGCCGATTAGCCCGGGAGCTCGGCGGCAGGGGTGAGCGAAGCTTTGGGGGATCTGCGGCACCCACGAGCCTGGGGGAAGGAGAGGTCCTCTCTCCGCCAGCACGCGGAGGCGGTAGAGACCCTCCAGGCCCGGACTCTGCCTTGGCCGCCGCCGCCTCGTCTCTCCGGAGTTTTTCTCCTCTCTTTCTGCCCTTTGGGCCCCGAACCTCCCCGAAGGCCAGCGGTGGCTGGCGGGGTTTGTGGGAGAGGGAAGCTCTCTCCTGGCGTGTGTCCGAAGCGGAGCTAGAAAAGGGCTAATTAGTAGCCGCTCCAAGAAGCTGCCCCCAAAGCCGGCACTGCTCCGAGAGCGAAGGGGCTCCCGCGCTCAGGGCCGTGGCGCCCCTCCCAGACCAACAGGAACTCCTTTTTCCTGCTCGTCCCCCTTGGGGGGGGGGGGGCACCGTTCATCAGCCCAGACAAGGAAGAAGAGCCGCGGTGTTCTTAGGCCTTTGCATCCCCCCACGTGGCCTGCCCGGCCCTGCTGTCAGCTGCAGCCTTGGGCTGGGAAATTGGAGGGAAGGGAAGGGCCCCCGAGCAAGCCAGCGGCAGAGCAGGAGCTGCCTCCGTGGCCCGCCAACCCGAAGCTGGCCTTTGGGCTTCTTAGTCCGAAGACTTGCATTCAAAGGCTGCCTCTGCTCCCTGTTCCCCCTGCCGTTAGCATGGCATTGCTGCGCGCGGGACCAGCTGACCTCCGGGGCCCTTCGAGCTCTTCATGTATCCGCGGCTTAGCTAGGAAGAGACGGAGAGTGGGCAGGCTCATCTCCTAGAAACAGAGGGGACGCCAAAGCTAATGCAGTCTGTGCACTGGCTACTGAGGCAGCGTCCGTCCAAAGGCTCTTAGGGGTGTTCCCAAAGGCCCTTGGGTGGGAAAGAGGTGAGCCAGAGACTGGAACCCAGGCCCGCCGACTCCAGAGCGGGTGCTCATTCCATTTGGGCATCCCACTTTGGGAGGGAGGAGAGAAAAAGAGAGAGGGGGGAGGAGAGAGAAAGGGGGGACGGGAAAAGATAGGGGTGGGAGAGACAGAGACAGAGAGAGATGGAGAGAGACAGAGAGAGAGAGAGAGAGAGAGAGAGAGAGAGAGAGAGAGAGAGAGAGAGAGAGAGAAGAGAGAGAGAGAGACAGAGAGAGAGAGAGGGAGGGAAGAGGGGGAGAGAGAGACAGAGACAGAAAGAAAGGGAGAGAGACAGAGCAGACAGTTGGGTAGCCCAGTGGATGGAGACAGGGCTAGAGATAGGAGGTCCTGGGTTCAAATCTGGCCTCAGACACTTCCTAGCTGTGTGACCCCTGGGCAAATCACTAGGTGAGGGGTTACAAAAAGAGAATTTCTAGAGGCAGAAATGAGGAAGGAATGCCAGGGGCATGAACATCTGCTTTAGTGCTCCACCTGAAGGATAATGGGCCCTTCCAAATAATTTGTTGCAGAACCTCCTTTCTGTATGGCCTCCTCATTAGAATGGGAGCTTCCTGGGAATTTCTTGTTGCATCTCTAATGCTTAGTATAGTTTGCCCAAAAAAGTGAGGCAGCAACTAGGTGGTTGAGTGCATAGAGAGCCAGGAGGGAATTCAAGGAGGCCTGAGCTCACTCGGTCCCAGATGCTTGTTAGCTGTGTGGCTCTGGGTAGGACGAGGAGTTTCTGTTTGCCTTCATCTCCTAAAGAAGGAAATGGGAAGCCACGCCTGTTTGCCATGACAACCCCGTGGAAAGCGTGGCCCAGGGGGTCATGAGTCAGACATGCCTGAACAGCGACTGCAGAAATGAGGGCTTGAGAAAGACTTCTATTGATTCTCTCATCCATTCTGTTTATTTCTGCATTACCTGTGAGAAGGCATGGTCATTGGAAAGTGCAGGTAAATTTGTAAAGATTAAATTCATCTCAAATAATAAAATAATATATTCTAGCTGGTTTATTAATGATCATTAGAAAGCAAGGAATAAAGAGGATACAAAATAAAGACCATGTGCCTGTGGCTGGGGAGCCATTTCAAAATCCTCACTCACCACCGCCATGCTCCCCAACAGGGCCAAAAGGAGGGCAGGACCCTCCCGTCCCCGCCTAATATCCCCTGACTACAGGAAGTCGGTGGGCTCCCAGGAAATGCAGTTCTTTTTTAGGGTAACAGATTTTCAATCATACCTCCCCCCCTGAGGCCCGAGGAAGACTAGTCTCTCCAGTGGATCATGTAAACACAATCAACTTTGAAATGACAATGATTCTAGGATAAGAGGAAAAGAGAACAAGACCAATGATTGCTAGGCACATTGACAAAGAGTCAGTTGGGGGCAGTCCTCTTTGACATAAGAGTATACATACAAAACAAATGCATTCATCTCCACCCGGTTCCAATCACCACATCCCAAAGTTCACTCTGGATCTTCTGGTGCAGCGTGTGGTCTGGTCTGTGCAGTCATCTTCATGGTGTCTTCTCCAAACAGTTCCCTTTCTGGACTCGGAGAGGTAGCACGTTTCTTAGCCTAAAATTACTCTCATAAAGAATTTAAACTTTGCATTTTAGAATAATAATACAAATTGGGGAAACAGTTAATGGTCCAGTTTGACTAGAATCTAAAGGAAATGGAAGTATGTAGGTCAAAGCCAGCACGGAAAGGGGGATTGGAAGAGATTGTAGAGGACCTTCATGCCAAAACAGAGGCAGAGTTTATTTTCTAGGCAACAGGGAGGACTAATTGTTTTGAAGGAGGGTAATGTTCAAATTTGTTCACTGGGAGGATGACTCTTTCAGCTAAATGAGGAACGTATTAGAGAGAGAAACTGGAGGGAGGGTGGCCGGCTAGCATCTCTTACAGTCATCAACATCAGCAGCGATGGGTGTCTGAAATACTGTGCAGGGGAGGGAAGGGCTTTGACAGGTATTTGGAAGGCAGGATGAATAGATTTATAGGGAAAGGTTGGATGGGGAGGAGAGAGGTGGACAGAGTATTACATAAGGATTTCCATTGGGGTTTTAAAAGGAAGGAAAGGAAACCCAAATGTAACTCAGCTTCCGTCGCCCCTTTTCAAGGTCACCTCCTGGAGGCTACTGAGGCTGTCTTGGAGCTCCAGGGGAGAGGTGCAAGACAAATCTTCTTACCTCTTTCTCCTTCCAATGAAGGAGGAGGTCAAACTTTCAGTCTCTAGCACGAGAGCCCCCCTGGCATTTTGAGCATAAAGATATTATTAAAATATTAGCTTCCATTTGACCATGCTGACAGGTATAATTTTTTGCAATGATTTTCAATAGAATACCACAGACTCCAAAGAATGGAAGCTGAGACTCACCCAAGGGCAATGGAGGCACTTAGTGGGTGTGGGCAAGCTTGTAAATGAAGAACTCTCTGCCAGAAATAGTGTAGAAGAAGCAGCAGAGAAATGTATGGCCAGTCCAAAGAAATGGTCCAGCCACAGTGAGTGCCATCTAATGGAAAGCTGGAGAGCCCACATACCATACTGGACACATAAAACATGGGTGAAGGCAATAAAGAAGACCTTCAGGAGATGGACCGACTGGGGTGGATTGGGGCAGAATCTGTGGACACCAGTGACAGGCACGGCATCTCCCAGTAAGGGACTCATGATGCTCTGCCTCAGTGGAGGCAGGAGGGTCTGCCTAGGCGAGATCACATATTCCCTGGAGAAATGGAGCCTTGAATGTCCAATAAGGAGCTGCCCTGGAGTCAGGGGACCCCCTGACACCCTGAATACTCAGGAAAGGCACAGGTTGATCTGAGCGGTCTCTGAGGCCACTTGCCATTATTCTAAAATAATTTGTTTGTGTTAGTGGGTGAGGAAGAGGAGGAAGACCCCCACCAAAATGCCATATTCCCCTAACCTGAGCCTATTAGTTTTTATAGGTCCATCACCTCATCCTCTCCTGAGCATCTTGAACGGGGCTCCATAGGAGGGAGCCACCGAGGGAGGAGGGCGAGCCTGGAGCCAGTGAAAACTCTCCTTGTTGTGCTGTCAATTGGAGAACTTTAAGAAGCTGATCTGGAGGCTTTGTCGGAACTTCCCAGCTAAGGAAGGAGCAAGTCAATGGGGATAGATTGTGCTAGGAACCCCTGAATGGCGAATGGACGGTTTTCATCTATAGTGGTCAACCACACCTTTGTTATCTTGGCACAGTCTCTGAGGAGGAAGCCAGAGAAAAGGAGCTGCCTGAAATTCTTTATCTCAGCAGGTGGACTGATAGAATCTCTTTTCACTGAAGAGGTCACCGTGGCGTCACCTCGAGCATTAGCCGAATCCGGAAAATCCACACTTCCCAGGTAGCTCAGCTTCGAGAAAATCATCTAAGCTCTTCCATTGTCCCAAGCTGGGCTGTTAGAGGCTCACTGAATAGCAACGAATCCTGCGGTGCAGCCTCCACTGTAATGACCCCAAACGCGCCAACTTTCACAGATGGAAGTGAACCCCAAAGGGTTAGAAGGTGGGAATGGCTGGCGCCGGCTCCCATTTCTGACCGAGCTCTTCCGAGGGCCTGCCGTCCACTCCCACATGGTGCCCTGGCCTCGGGGCCAGTGGTCAGTGTTCCTGATGGCCTCCGAGAGAGAGGGGAGCACTTGCAACTCCAAACGTTGTCAGCAAGCAGTTAAAATTGGGGGGAGAATTGAGAAACAATAAAATATATTGAAAAAGTAAAGTTCTGCAAACCTCAAGCTAATGTCTCGGGCTTCTTTTCTCTTTATCCACCCACCACTGTGGAACGTCAGCATCATGCCTTTATGCTGCAGGAAGCGCGTCCTGGGGAATCTCGTTGTGCTGCAAGATGGAAGCATCCTGGATGTTCAGGGCTCTGCAGCACCGGAGGCCAGAGCCACCGGCCCCCCAAACCTCCATTTACGGGAAGGACTCAAGCCAATTGTCTCCTGTTTCCCACGAGAAGACCATCTGGCGTGGTACCCGTCCTCCCCCACCCCTTTCAGTCTTCTGTGCTGGCTTCCTCTACTAGGCTGAAAGCCCTGGGAGGGCGAGGACGGCCTCTCTTTTATTTCTCTCTCTCTCCCCAGGGCTTAGCACAGCGCCTGGTACCCCCGAGGCTCACTGACTGCCTCTAGGCTTGCTGCCTCCTCTCCTGGGTTCCCTCGCTCCTCCGCCCTGTGATGCCATCTCAGAATCTCACCCCTAAATCGAGACTTCCTCCTCCGGGAACTCCAAAGGTCTCTTCATTGAGAACCTTGACCTTCCCTCTGCTTCAGCCTTCCTCGCCTCGATTCGGATGGGCTCCAGTGGGCTGCTCCCCCTCCTGGATACTCTGCTCTGGGTTTTCCTGCCACCCCTGTGGCTGCTGCTTCTAATCACCGCCTCACCCGGGAGCTGCCTAGTAGACGTGTGGGACCGGTTGGCCTCTATTACCTCAAACTGGACGCCCCAACAGACCTCCGTCTCCGAGCGTTTGCTCCTCCTCAGGGCTTAGCGAGCACCTGACCCAGAGCCAAAGCTGGATGGTTCTTGACTGACTGATTTTCCACCCGAGGGAGCTTCACCAGCTCTTCCTAGTTAAGTGGGGGCCGCGTCACTCTCTTCCTCCCCAGGAGAGCCAATCGATGGAGTTATTTTCCCTCCACCGAGTCTCTCCCATCTACCCCTTCTCATTGAACTCAGACTGGCCTTCTTCCTCTTCCTCACACAAGACGCCATCTCCTTCTGGGCCTTTGCAAAAGCCATGACACCCTCATCCTCCACTCCACTGTTTTATACTCCCTCCTCTACTTGGATTTCAGCCTTCTATAGGAAACCTTTTGGATTCCCCCAGTGGCCAAGGCGTCCCTCTTCACCCCATTACATTGCCTTTATCTGGGACACGTCCCCACCACAGTGGACATGGGAAGGTCTCCCTAGTTAGGATGGAAGCTTCTGGAGCTCAGTGGCTCAACTATTTATTTGCTGACTGATGCATACTTTAACAGAATTATTTGGACCTGGGGTAGGTGTTGAACTTCCTGGCCATTATGGGTTTAAGTGACTCTGAAGCAGAACCAGAACATGGAGAGAAACTGAAACCCTGTGGGATGGTCCAATATACTAGACTCTGCTCCTAGCAGCCATGCAATGATGCAGGACAATCCCGTGGAATGTATGAGAAGGAATGCATCCACATGCAGAGGAAGAACCGTGGGAGCAGAAATGCAGGAAAAAGAAAACAGCATAGGATCGATCACGTGATTCAATGGGGATAGGATGTGGGTTGTGGTTTTGAAAGATGACTCTGGAATAGTATGGAAATGGCTATGGAGTGATTATCCACGGATAAGCCAGAGGAACTGCTTGTCAGCTCCAGGAGGGGGAACGGAAGGGGGAGGGAGAGAGCATGAATCATGGAACCGTGGAAGAATATTCTAAACAATGAAATAACATGAAAAAATGTAGAGTCTCTAAAATATGAGTGCAGGTGCAGTAGTACATCAACAGCAATGCCAGCGAGCCCGATTAGAATCCAGGAGGAGAACTTAACCTAATGACAAATAATGGCATGAATCTGGTTATTGGCGCTGCCCAAGTTCAAGACGTGGGTCGTCCTCGTATCTTCTTTTCAGCCAGCTCTGCCCACCCCCCACCCGCCCCCCGAAAAGCATCCTTTGAGTTCTGGTAACTGGCCTGCACCCATTCCATGGAAAACCTGTTCCTGGCTATTTAAAGCCTTTACCCTCAGTGCTAAATGAATGGACAAAATGAGCCCATGAATGAGAGAAGCCTTTATTGTTTATTGTGTAACAATCTGGGGCTCTGCGCAAGAGGAAAATCATCCGTCCCTGCCTGGTGGGAGCTCACGTTTGAATAAGGAGAGACGCCGGGCACAGGACAATGGTGGTCACGGAGGGGCCGTTTGGTGCCGGAAGTCAAAGGATGCAAAGAAGAAAAACAAGGAAAATTATAACCTAAACTGGAACACATTTTGGGAATGAATCCGCCCACATGCCTGACCCACCGGTAGGCTTATGGGAAATTCCACGTCCAGCCTCTGTCGCCCTGCTCCTCAGAGGGCACCCACCGCAAACCTCTTGCTCTTGGTCCTGTGCACCCTACAGTAAATGCCGCATGCTCTCAGCCCTTCCACGTGCCCTTCCCCCAGACTCTCTTTGGGACACATTTATGGGTTTTGTCTGTTCTCCATCAGCGTTTTCCCTGGCAGGATACACCGAGTTGGGGCTCCATTGGTGGCTGCATCTGGACCACCCAGCAAAGCGTCTGGCACACAACTAGCTCCTCAAGGACCGCTGGTCGATTTCACTTCAATGCATCCAATTCATTCATTCATTCAGTAATCAATAATCAAAGGATTCAATTCAATAATTCATCCAAATTATCCAGTTCAGTGCAATCAGTTGCCTCCCAGATGCCAGGCGCTAGAGATAGCAGAGAAAACAATGGCAACCTGCAAGGAGTTTACCTTCTGGGGGGATGAGCTCTGCTGTGGTGATTCAGTACAAAATGCACGCAAAGTCCCTCGGAATGTCGGGGTCACACCAGTGGCCGGGAGCCGGAGAAGCCGCCGAAGGGGAATGTGAGAGGGACCTCCAAGGACCGGAGAAGCACAAGTTTCCCAGAGAAGATGGGAGTGGAGGGAGCATCCCAGGCATGGAGCAGGGCCCAGGCAAAGTCCTGAGGGAGGACTTGGTGCATCATGTGTGAAGAAGAGCAACAGACCAGACCAGTGTGGCTGCATTTCAGAGACAATGAGAGGGAAGGGGCAAGGGGGATCGTCCGGAGGAGAGGGACAAAGGCCCCCCTGCCAGAGGGATGATGGGACAAGGAAGCTAACAAGAGCCACAAGGGGATCTGCTGAGGAGACAGCCAGACAGTGAGTTTGGGGAAAGGAGGAGGAGGAGGAGGAAGAAGAGGAGAAAGAAGAGGAGGAGGAGGAAGAGGAGAAAGAAGAGGAGGAGGAAGAGGAGGAGGAGGAAGAGGAGAAAGAAGAGGAGGAGGAGGAGGAAGAGGAAGAGGAGGAGGAAGAGATTCTTCTTAGGGACTAGCAGGGGAGAGAACTTACCATCATTTAGAGACTCAAGAGGGAGCCTCAGGAGTTGTTTTTTTAAAGACTCTTTTACAATAAAAGAAACCGAGGCCCAGAGAAGCAATGGGTTGATCTCCCAAATGCCACTGGCTGTCATAGGGAATGCACAGCAGAGCTGGAATTCAATGGGGCAGCATCTTCTAATTCCAAACTCCACATTCCCTCCCCTCCTTTGGGCCCCCACCCCTTCCAGTATCGCACAGGGTGCCCCTGCCAAAGCGGGGAGGAGGGGGGTACGCTAGGGCCAGAACGAGGACTGCGTGCTTTGGAAGTGGAAGCCAAGAGGAAGACAGGACTGCCCGGGCTGGAGGAGCGAGTGAGCCCTCTGGACTCCATCCCAGGCACGAAGTCCCACCCCAACGTGCCCCTCAGAAGATGAGGATGTTTAACCAAGGAAGCGCATTTAATGCCTGAGTCCCTTTTCTGACAATAGCCTTCTACTGCACTCAGAAAACGAATCCAGAAGCTGTCGGTCCTTGAACGCATCCAGCAGGACTCGGGCACCATCTGTAGATGCGGCCGCGTTGCCCGCTGGGCTGCCGCTCGCTTCTCTGGGGTTTCCGTTTCAGCAGGAAAGAGATGGAGCAGAGACGGGCAGAGAAGGGAAGAGAGAGATGAGAACAGGGGCCTAGAGAGAGGCAGACGGGGCTGACGCAGAGCAGATGGGCTGAGTGGCCATGAAGGGAGGTCTTCTAGTCTGGCCAGAAGCCTGGCAGGGCTCGCTCATTCCCTTCCAAAGGGAGAAGATGCTCCAGACACAGATCCTGCGTTGTCCTTGTCTTGGATCAAGGGGAAGCCAACTGTGTCCCCCTTTAGTGCCTCTCTCCCGAGCCGCCATCTGTCTTCTCAAAGGGCCCCCACTCTGCCCCCCAACAAAAGCCCACCCTGTCCTTGGCCCCGTCCTTCTCATGGGTGATTCTCGCTCCGAGCGCACGATGGAGTCAAGTGCCTGGGGAGGGCGGCTGCGTTCCAAGCCCAGGCAGCTGTGGCCCAGGTACAGAGTCTGTCTGAGGGGTGGCCAGAGGACAGGCAAGAAGGGGACCCGTCTCTGAGATCAGAGCCTTCTCCGCCATCCAGTCTCTCTGCCTCAGAGACTAGTGTAGTCCTAGAGCACAGCCTGGAGCAATAGCCAGTGTGGCTCAGAGGGAGGGGCAGCCCCAGGTTTTCCTGGGTCTGGAGTGAGCTCACTCTCCCAGCAGCACAGGGAAAACAGTGACAAATATCACATTTCCTTGATTTAGTGAACAGGGACATAAGTAAACACAAATGAAATACCTTATTAACTGTTTTATGGCATTTTAGCTTTAGAGCCAGAAGAGATCTTAGAAATCATCTTGTCCAAATCCCTCATTTTACAGAAGTGGAAACTGAGGCCTAGAACTTTATTGAATTGAACCACACCAATCTGATCCATTGAGTTCTTTACATATGCTGAGGACAGCCTAGAGCACAATGCTAATTCTTCTCCGTTGACAAAGGAGAAAAGACTTCTCCAAGGTCATCTAACTGGGAGGGGTCTGAGGTGGCACTTGGAGATGGTTCCTGCTTTCCTGACTGGTTCTTCTTACTCTAACCTGCTCCATGGAAGCAATGATTAGGGTACTGTTCTGCAGGGACCCCCGGGGCCTCCTCGCTGGCTCCTGAGAAGAGTAAAGTGATGTTGCCTTCCATAAAGACAGAAAAACTAAAATCAGTCAATAGTTTGAAAAAAGTTTTCATTGATCAATTTTGGTTTTGCATCAGCTACTTTCTGAATCCCTCCATCCCCTCCCAAAGACGCATCCCGTATCATATTTTAAAACAAAAGGGGAACATCCAGTCCAGCAAAGCCCAACAACACATGGAAGATGTCCAACCACAGAGGTGTTATTACCTGCCCATAAGCATTCACATTCTCAAAGAGGAGGGAGCTCAACTGTCTAACCTCCCCAGCGTGGCTCGTCTCTTCTAGTGGCGGAGGCCATTTCCCCCTTCTTCATGATTAAAAATCCATCCCCTGGGAGTCCATCTCTGGGACACTGGCTTCTCTGGATGGACCTCCTATCAGATGGCCAGCTCACAACTCTTCACCAGGTCTGTGCCTGAAACCTTGGGAGCCTGGTAAGATGGAACAGAGAGAGTGACCTGCTTTGTATTTTCAGTGATGCGGAGTGTGTCTTCTTATTCTGCTCTCATAGCCATCATCTCTATGGTTTTAGTGGATAAGTGGTGGAGTTACATAGGACAGGATGATCGAAAATGGCGCAGTCATCTAGTCAGAAGCCTTGGGTTCAATTCCAGATTCTAGTGCTTGTCTCTTGGAGGGCCTCATTCAGTAAGTGACTTGGTCTCCCTTACAGCGTTTACTCATTTTTTTAAGAACAGGCAGTTGTACGATCTGTCCTTCCACCACTGGGATATGGAGAGTCTGCTTAGAATCTTCCTTCAAACTTCACTAGACCTTCCTCTAGTTTTCTAACAGTTCTAGGCACATCATCAGAGTCAAACAGTCTTTGACCACCCCACATCTCCCTCTTATAACATCTGGCACACCTCTTCTCACATGAGATTTCTGGAGGGCACTTTTTTGCTCTTAGAGAAAGAAAGAAAACAATACAATAAATAGCGTATGGTGCGATTCTCACCCAATCATTTGTAATCTTTCCTCAATATTTATCATAAATCGGATCCTGTCTTACACTGCTTTTCCTGAGTTTGATTTTGCCCAAATTCCCATTTCTCTTCCTGCCTGACACAAACAGTCAAAAGCCCTTTGGGGATTTCATTTAATGAGGTCGAGTCATATGTTGCCTGAGCTTTGATGCATTAAAGATCATTGCCTCCCAAATCCATTCCAGGCTTCCAGTGACATTATTTACGCATAAAACAAGAAGGGAAATGGCATTAGGTCCCACTGCATGATTCATCTGAGAAGCCTCACACAGATGGTTAATTGTCTCTTGTGACCATCTTTAGCCATGTTACTAGCTCAAGCACCACTTAAAAGTCCAAACCGCCAAAAGAATCAATAGCAGTAAGGAGATACAAGGAACCAAAGGTTAACATGATGGTGGTCACTTTATGCACGAAGTCCTGGAGTCCACAAAGTTAATCCCCAAGATGTTGTTTTCTATTTATCACCCACATTTTTTCCATACATCTTTCTAGACTTTCTCTGAAACAGTCCAATATTTCAAACTATGATCATTATGATATAATCTCAATTCCTAGGAAAACTGAAAAATGGGCTTTACTTTGCCAAGGTCTTCCATCCATTTCTTGTCCTTCTCTGGTGAATTCATGTCTACACTTTTTTTTTCATTTTAATTAGTTTATTTAGTCAATTTAAAACATTATTCCTTGGTTGCAATAATCACATTATTTCCATCCCCACCACCCACCCTTCCCGCAGCCGAGGCGCAATTTCATTGGGTATTACTTGTGTCCTTGATCAGAACCCATTTCCATGTTGTTGGTGTTTGCATTAGGATGTTCATTTACAGTCTACATTCCCCAATCATATCCCCTCGATCCATGTATTCAAAGAGTTGTTTTTCTTCTGTGTTTCTGCTCCTGCAGTGTTTCCTTAGAATGTGTATAGTGCTTTTTCTCATAGATTCCTCCAAGTTGTTCAGGATCACTGCATTGCCACTAATGGCAGTTACATTCAATCGTGCCACAGTGTATCAGTCTCTGAGTACAATGTTCTCCTGGTTCTGCTCCTCTCACTCTGCATCACTTCCTGGAGGTTGTTCCAGTCTCCATGGAATTCCTCCACTTTATTATTCCTTTTAGCACAATAGTATTCCATCACCAATAGATACCACAATGTGTTCAGCCATTCCCCAATTGAAGGGCATCCCCTTATTTTTCAATTTTTGGCCACCACAAAGAGCTCAGCTATGAATATTCTTGTACAAGTCTTTTTCCTTATTATCTCTTTGGGGTACAAACCCAGCAGTGCTATGGCTGGATCAAAGGGCAGACAATCTTTTAGCACCCTTTGGGCATAGTTCCAAATTGCCCTCCAGAATGGCTGGATCAATTCACCACTCCACCAGCAATGAATTAATGTCCCAACTTTGCCACATCCCCTCCAGCATTCACTACTTTCCTTTGCTGCATGTTAGCCAATCTGCTAGGTGTGAGGTGATACCTCAGAGTTGTTTTGATTTGCATCTCTCTGCTTATAAAAGATTTAGAACACTTCTTAATGTGCTTATTAATAGTTTTGATTTCTATGGTCTACTTAAAGAATCCTAGAGATTCAACCAAAAAGCTAATCGAAATAATCAACAACTTTAGCAAAGTTGCAGGATACAAAATAAACCCACATAAGTCATCAGCATTTCTATATAATTCCAACACAGCTCAGCAGCAAGAACTAGAAAGAGAAATCCCATTCAAAATCACCTTAGACAAAATAAAATACCTAGGAATCTATCTCCCGAGACAAACACAGGAACTATATGAACACAACTACAAAACACTTTCCACACAACTAAAACTAGACTTGAACAATTGGAAGAACATCAACTGCTCATGGGTAGGACGAGCCAATATAATAAAAATGATCATCCTACTCAAACTCATCTATTTAGTGCCATACCCATGGAACTTCCAAAAAATTTTTTTACTGATTTAGAAAAAACTATAACAAAGTTCATTTGGAAGAACAAAAGATCAAGGATATCCAGGGAAATAATGAAAAAAAAATACAAAGTAAGGGGGTGTTGCAGTCCCAGATCTCAGACTATATTATAAAGCAGTGGTCATCAAAACAATTTGGTACTGGCTAAGAGAAAGAAAGGAGGATCAGTGGAATAGCCTGGGGGCAAGCAACCTCAGCAAGACAATATATGACAAACCCAAAGATCCCAGCTTTTGGGACAAAAATCCACTATTTCATAAAAACTGCTGGGAAAATTGGAGGACAGTATGGGAAAGATTAGGCATAGATCAACACCTCACACCCTATACCAAGATAAGTTCAAAATGGGTGACTGACATGAACATAAAGAAGGAAACTATAAGTAAATTAGGTAGACACAGAATAGTAAACATGTCAGACCTTTGGGAAGGGAAAGACTTCAAAACCAAGCAAGAATTAGAAAGAGTTACAAAATGCAAAATAAATAATCTGGAATACATCAAATTAAAAAGGTTTTATACAAACAAAACCAATGTAACCAAAATCAGAAGGGTAGCAACAAATTGGGAAACAATCTTCATAAAAACCTCTGACAAAGGTTTAATTACTCAAATTTACAAAGAACTAAATCAATTGTACAAAAAATCAAGCCATTCTGCAATTGATAAATGGGCAAGGGACATAAATAGGCAATTTTCAGTCAAAGAAATCAAAACTATTAATAAGCACATGAAAAAGTGCTCAACATCCCTTATAATCAGAGAGATGCAAATCAAAACAACTCTGAGGTATCACCTCACACCTAGCAGATTGGCTAACATGACAGCTATGGAAAGTAATGAATGCTGGAGGGGATGTGGCAAAGTGGGGACATTAATTCATTGCTGGTGGAGTTGTGAATTGATCCAGCCATTCTGGAGGGCAATTTGGAACTATGCCCAAAGGGTGCTAAAGACTGTCTGCCCTTTGATCCAGCTATAGCACTGCTGGGCTTGTACCCCAAAGAGATCATAAGGAAAAAGACTTGTACAAGAATATTCATAGCTGCGCTCTTTGTGGTGGCCAAAAATTGGAAAATGAGGGAATGCCCATCAATTGGGGAATGGCTGAACAAACTGTGGTATATATTGGTGATGGAATACTATTGTGCTAAAAGGAATAATAAAGTAGAGGAATTCCATGGAGACTGGAACAACCTCCAGGAAGTGATGCAGAGTGAGAGGAGCAGAACCAGGAGAACATTGTACACAGAGACTGATACATTGTGGTGCAATCAAAGGTGATGGACTTCTCCAGTAGTGGCAATGCAATGTCCCTGAACAATCTGCAGGGATCTAAAAAATACTATCCACAAGCAGAGGATAAACTGTGGAAGTAAAAACACTGATGAAAAGCAACTGCTTGACTACAGGGGTTGAGGGAATATGACTGAGGAGAGACTCTAAATGAATACTCTAATGCAAATACCAACAACATGGCAATGGGTTCGAATCAAGAACACATATGATAACCAGTGGAATTGTGTGTCGGCTATGGGAGAGGGAAAGGTGGCGGGAGGGGGGGAGGGGAGGAAAAGAAAATGATCTTTGTTTCCAGTTGGAAATGACCAAATAAAATAATGTTCAAAATTTTAAAAAAATAGTTTTGATTTCTTTAACTTGAAAATTGCCTATTCATGTCCCTTGCCCATTTTTCAATTGGAGAATGACTTGATTTTTTATACAATTGATTTAGCTCTTTGTAAATTTGACTAATTAGACCTTTGTCAGAGGTTTTACAATGAAGATTGTTTCCCAACATGTTGCTTCCCTTCTAATTTTACATGCATTAGTTTTGTTTGTACAAAAACTTTTTAATTTGATGCAATCAAAATTATTGATTTTACATTTTGTGATTTTTCCTAGCTCTTTCTTGGTTTTAAAGTCTTTCCTTTCCCAAAGATCTGACAAGTATACTATTCTGTGTTTGCCTGATTTGTTTATAATTTCCTTCTTTATATTCAGGTCATTCACCCATTCTGAATTTATCTTGGTGTAGGGTTTGGGTGTAGGGTGTAGATTTCCCAGGATATCCTTGATCTTTTGTTCTTCCAAATGAACTTTGTTGTGTTTTTTACTAATTCAGTAAAAAAGTTTTTTTTGTAGTTCACTAGGTATAGCACTAAATAAGTGAATTAATTTGGGCAGGATTGTCATTTTTATTATGTTAGCTCATCCTACCCATGAGCAATTAATGTTTTTCCAATTGTTTTGATCTAGTTTTAATTGTATGAAGAGTGTTCTGTAGTTGAGTTCATATATTTCCTGTGCTTGTCTCGGCAGATAGATTCCGAAGTATTTTATATTGTCTAGGATGATTTTATATGGAATTTCTCTTTCTAATTCTTGCTGCTGAAATGGGTTAGAGATATATAGAAATGCTGATGACTTATGTGGGCTTATTTTGTATCCTGCAACTTTGCTAAAGTTGTTGATTATTTCGACTAGCTTTTTGGTTGATTCTCTGGGTTTCTTTTAGTAGACCATCATATCATCTGCAAAGAGCGATAACTTGGTCTCCTCATTGCCAATTTTAATACCTTCAAATTTTTTTTCTTCTCTAATTGCTACTGCTAGTGTTTCTAGTACAATGTCAAATAATAGAGGTGAAAATGGGCATCCTTGTTTCACTCCTGATCTTATTGGTTCTTCTAGTTTCTAGCTTCTAGAACTAGCTTCTAGTTCATCCCCATTGCAGATGATGTTTGCTGATGGTTTTAGATATATACTGTTTATTATTTTTAGGAATGACCCTTCTATTCCTATACTTTCTAGTGTTTTCAATAGGAATGGGTGTTGTATTTTATCAAAGGCTTTTTTCTGCATCTATTGCGATAATCATGTGATTTTTGTCAGTTTGCTTGTTAATATGGTCAATTATGTGAATGGTTTTCCTAATATTGAACCATCCTTGCTTTCTTGGTATGAATCCTGCCTGGTCATAATGAATAACCCTTTTGATGACTTGCTGGAGTCTTTTTGCTAGTATCCTATTTAAGATTTTTGCATGTATGTTAATTAAGGAGACTGGTCTATAGTTTTCTTTCTCTGTTTTTGACCTGCCTGGCTTTGGGATCAGTACCATATTTGTGTCTTAAATTTGTTATAACTCCTTTGCTTATTCTGTCAAATAGTTTGTACAATGTTGTGATTAGTTGCTCTTTGAACGTTTGATAGAATTCATTTGTGAATCCATCTGGACCTGGAAATTTTTTCTTAGGGAGTTCTTTGATGTCTTGTTAAATTTCTTTTCCTGATATGGGGCTATTTAGGTAACCTAATTCTTCCTTTGTTAGTCTAGGCAAATAATATTTTTGTAAGCATTCATCAATACCTCCTAGATTGCCATATTTGTTGCCATATAATTGGACATAGTAGTTTTTAATGATTGTCTTAATTTCCGCTTCATTAGAGGTGAGGTCTCTCTTTTCATCTTGGATTGTCACTTGGGTTTTCTTCTTTCCTTTTTTTAATTAGACTGATCAGTACTTTGTCTATTTTATTTGTTTTTTCAATGTACCAGCTTCTAGTCTTATTTATTAAATCAATAGTTCTTTGACTTTCAATTTTATTAATTTATCCTTTGATTTTTTATCTCTAATTTAGTCTTCATCTGAGGATTTTTAATTTGTTCACTTTCTATTTCTTAATTTGCATGCCCAATTCATTGACCTCTGCCCTCCCTAATTTGTTAATATATGAACTCAAGGATATAAATTTCCCCCTGAGTAGTGCTTTGGCTGCATCCCATAGATTTGAAATGATGTATCATCATTGTCATTTTATTCAATGAAATTATTGTTTCTCTGATTTGTTCTTTAACCGGTCTTGGAGAGTCATATTGTTTCATTTCCAATTAATTTTTTATTTACCTCTCCATGTACCCTTACTCATGATTATTTTCATTGCATTGTGATCTGAGAAGGCTGCATTTATTATTTCTGCTCTTTTGCACTTGTTTACAATATTTTTATGCCCTAACACATGGTCAATTTTTGTGAATGTATCATGAGCTACTGAAAAGAAGGTGTATACCTTTTTGTCCCTATTTATCTTTCTCCACATATCTACTAACCAATTTTTTCTAAGATTTCATTCACTTCTCTTGCCTCTTTATTATTTTTTTGGTTTGATTTATCTAGTTCTGATAGAGGAAGGTTCAGGCCTCCCACTAGTATAGTTTTCCTATCTATTTTATCCTTGAGCTCCACTAGTTTCTCCTTTAGAAATTTGGATGCTATTGCCATTTGGTGCATACATGTTGAGTTCTGATATTTCCTCATTGTCTATACTGCCTTTTATCAGGATGTAATTGGGGAAGTTTTCTTGGATAATTTTCTGTAGTATTATGTCCAAGATTTTTCTTTTCTCATGGTCTTCTGGTAGACCAATGATTCTTAAATTGTCCCTCCTCGGATGATTTTCTAAATCTTCTGTTTTGTGAATGAGATACTTCATATTTTCCTCAATTTTTTCATTCTTTTGGTTTTGTTTTATTGTGTCCTGCTGCCTTGTGAGGTCACTTAATTCTAGTTATTGTATTCTGGTTCGTAAAGCCTGGATTTCATCCCTGGCTTTTTGGTCATCCTACTACTTCTGGTCTGATTTTCTTTGGAGGTCATCTTTCCTTCTCTTTACCTCATCTCTCATCTCCTTTGCCTCATCTTTCATTTTCTTTGCCTCATCTTTCATCTCCTCTTCCTCATTTTCAAGCTGCTTGATTTTGGTTTTCAAGACACTATTTTATGTTTCCAGATGACTTATCTTAGTTTTTAAGATCCTTTCCCTATTGTCTTCAGCCTCTATTAATTGTGTTTTGAATGGCATTTTGAGTTCTTACAAAGTCTGTATCCAATTCCCTGGGATTTCTGATTTATTGTTTGATGATCCCTCCTCCTCTGTTCTGTTTGCTCTTTGTTGCCTTTATAGAATCTGTCTATTGTAATTTCTTTTTACTTTTTCTGTTGTTTGCTTATATTTACTCCTTCTTTACTTCCCATATTTGTCTGTGCTCTTGCTCCTCTCATTTTTTGGTTTGGGGTTTTTCTGACAGTCTCCCCTCTTGGAGCATTGGCAGAAGATCTCTCCTTGCAGTCTATGGGGGAGGGGTGTTGGAGTTTGAGCTTCCCTGTCCTCTGGAAGCTGTTGATTGGATTAAAGTCCAGCAGTCTGTGGGGGAGGAGTGTCAGAGCTTAGGCTTCCCAGAACTCTGAAGACTTTTGATGGGATTAAGTTCAGCTGGGTTGGGCTGGATGTGCTCTGAGGCCAAAACCTCCTGGAAGGCTGGAGCAATAAGGAGGGTCTCTGCCACTCTGACCAGGCTGCCTGTTCTGTGCTCCCTCTCCAGTTCCTTCCACACCACCTGTGTTAGACTCTCTGAGTCTTCAGGCCTGCCCACAAGGTACACCCCCCAGAGCAGCACCTTCACCCGCCCAGAAGTTCCCGCTGCTGCTAGAGGCTTAGTGCTCCATGTGGGGGGTAGGGGTCCTGGGACCTTACTTCTGCCTTCCCCTTAAACCCTAGTATTCTCGAATTCCAGCTTTTGGGGGGTATACCTTTTGAATTGAGTCCAGCAGGAAGGTTCCTTGGCTCTATCTTGTTGTTAGGTTTGATTTTTAGTCCCCTAGGAGAATTCAGTTTGTAATTGGTACAGAAGGGTTTTCAGAGGTCTGAACTCTTGCTGCCTCTATGCCACCATCTTGACTTTGCTCCTTGTCTACACTTTAGAATAGAGAAAATCCCTAGTGCAAATCATGCAACTCACAATGCACCTCTTTCAGCCAGCCCACCTTTCTTGGCAGAGGTGGTGGACTAGTAATTAACAAGTGTTTATCAAGAACAATGAATCCCAATACTATATAAATTATGTAATAAAATAAGCAAAGAAGGAGTCTTAGCGAATTCCTCTTATGACACAAATATGGTACTGATATCGAAGTCAGGCAGTCCAAAAACAGTCCCAAAACTACAGAACAATATCCTTAACATAGGTGCAAAAGTCTTAAATAATATAATACCAGAGAGACTACAGGAAGTTATCACAACAATTGTTTACTATGAACAGGTGGGATTTATACCAGGAATGTAAGGATGATTTAATATTAGGAAAACCATCCACATAATTCACCACATCAACAACCAAACTAACAGAAAGCACTCGATTATCTCAATAGATACAGAAAAAGCCTTTGACAAAATGCAATACTCTTTCGTATTGAAAACACTAGAAAGCATAGGAATAGAAGGGCCTTTCCTAAAAATAATAAACAGTATATATTTAAAAGCATCAGCAAGTATCCTCTGCAATGGGGACAAACTAGAAGCCTTCCCAATATGATCAGAAGTGAAGTAACGATGCCCATTATCACCGCTATTATTTAACATTGTATTAGAAATGCTAGTGATAGCAATTAGAGAAGAAAAAGAAATTGAAGGGATTAAAGTAGTCAGTGAGGAGACTAAACTATCACTCTTTGCAGATGATATGATGGTCTACTTAAAGAATCCTAGAGAATCAACTAAAAAGCTTGTGGAAATAATCAACAACTTTAGCAAAGTTGCAGGATATATGCATAAACCCACATCAATCATCAGCATTTCTATATGTTTCCATCAAAATTCAGCAGCAAAAGTTAGAAAGAGAAATTCCATTTAAAATCACTCTGGACAATATAAAATACTTGGGAATCTATCTGCCCAGACAAACATAGGAATTATATAAACACAACTACAAAACACTTTTCACATCATTCAAACTAAATATAAACAACTAGGAAAAACATTAATTTCTCATGGGTAGGATGAGCTAATATAATAAAAATGACAATCCTACCCAAATTAATCTACTTATTCAGTGCCATACTTGTTAAACTACTAAAAAAACATTTTAATAGAATTAGAGAAAATTATAACAAAGTTCATCTGGAAGAACAAGAGATTAAGAATGTCAAGGGAACTAATGAAAAAAATGTAAAGGATGGGGTATTAACAGTATCAGATCTTAAACTATACTATAAAAGCAGTGGTCATCAAAATATATGGTACTGGCTAAGAGACAGAAGGGAGGATCAGTGGAATAGACATGGAGTAAATGACCTCACAAAGATAATATTTGATAAAATCAAAGACCCCAGCTTTTGGGAAAAGAACTCACTATTTGACAAAAACTTCTGGGAAAATTGGAAAATGGTATGAGAGAAATTAGTTCTAGATCAACATATTACACCCTAAACCAAGATAAATTCAGAAAGAGTAAGTGACTTAAATATAAAGAGTGAAATCATAAGTAAATTAGGTGAACGTAGTATAGTATACCTGTCAGATCTGTGAGAAAGGAAAGAATTTAAGACCAAGCAAGAGATAGAGAACATTGCAAAATGTAAAGTAAGTGACTGGTTTTATCAAATTTAAAAGCTGTTGTACAAACAAAACCAATGGAATCAAAATTAGAAGGAAAGCAATGGACCAGGAAATTTTTTTTATAATAAAACTGACAAAATTTCCAAAATATGTAAGGAGCTAAATCAATTATACAAAAAAAAAATCAAGCCATTCCCCAATCAACAAATGATCAAAAGACATGAATATGCAGTTTTCACATGAAGAAATCAAAACTATCAATCACATGAAAAAGTGTTTTAAATCCCTCCTGATTAGAGAAATGCAAATTAAAACAACTCTGAGGAGCCACCTAGCAGACTTATCAATATGGAAGCAAAGGAAAGTGATAAATGTTGGAGGGGGTATGGCAAAATTGGGACATTAATAAACTGCTGGGGGAGTTGTGCATTGATCCTACCATTCTGGAGGGCAATTTAGAACTATGGCCAAAGGGCTTTAAAAGTATGCCTACCTTTTGTCCCAGCCATAGCACTGCTGGATTTGTACCCCCAAAGAGATCATAAAGAAAAGATTTATACAAAAATATTCATAGCTGCGCTCTTTGTGGTGGCAAAAAATTGGAAACTGAGGGGATGTCCCTTGATTGGGGAATGGCTGAATATATTGTGATATCTAATGGTGATGGAATACTGTTGTACTGTACTGGGGAGGGGTTCCTTGGCTGGTGGGGCAGTGTCAGCATAAATTGAATAAATGATGGGAATCAGTTAACATTTCAACCTGCAGTCAGACGTCACAAGAAACTGCTCTGCCTTTGGCTGGCTTGACTTTATTTTTATACCCTAGGGATTACCTATGTTCTTGGCACACAATTTCATTTTTCAACATACATGATTCCTTACAGGTAATGGAGTAAGTCATACATTAACTTTTAACAAATTGTTTAATCAACATTCAATGATTATCCTACACACTTTAATTCCATGGATTCTAACAACAAACGTGAAGCTTTCACAGAAGATGGATGTTTTTCTCATCACAGGCAGCATGGCTAGAGGTCAGTTCCACATTAATCTGTGAGGTGCTCAGATTTTCAGTTTAAGCCAAAAGTGTTTATTCATTGCTTTAATCAAATAACAATCAATCAAATTTTCTAAGGAGATAATCAACACACAACACTGTTGTCAAATCTATGTTAATCAACATAACCCAGTTTTAAGTATTTTTTCCAATAGCAGGCTTTCACATTCTAATGTTTCACTAAGGTTTCCAAGACATTTTAACTTACCTACAGTTAGCAAAACAAATCAAAGGGATGGAAAATTCCAGCCTCTCCAAGAAAGGCATTTAATATACTTGTCATCCCTGACCTGTACAAGGGGATGGAGAATCTAAATGTAGTTTTATTAGAAGTTTTATATCTAAAAGAGGGGTCTCATCTCTGGTCCTCTATCTAAATGAGTGCATAGGAATCTTTAAGTTTAATTTTGTAAGTAGCATCTCTTGGAGATATTCTGGGGAATAAAGTGGGACATCTGTTTTAATCCTGCAGGTTGTTTGCTCTCATCTATTTTTCCTGGGGCTAAGGAGAAAATAATAATCATAGCAATTCCAATAATAAGGGATGTTAGTGAGAGAAATCACACAGAGGGGATCTGAGTGGATATTTCCATCCTTCCTGGGGGCCACTTTGCAGTCCCTAGCTTCCACTTGTGACCATATCAACCAGCATGGATTTGATGGATCCCAGCATATCCCCCTTTTTTGTTTTTTAATTGAAGTGACTAACTCAATTTGAACTTAATGTAGGGTAGAACCTAGGTATCAGACGATGACTGGAAAATAAAAAGGAATAAGAAAAAATAATACAAGAGCAAATCCACAAGCAATAAGGGTATGAGTGAAATCATTATTGGAAATGAAGGAAGAAACACTCTCATAAAAGAATGATGCAATGAAGGAGGAAGAATAAAGGGAAGTACCAGAATGAGTAATATCCATAATTTGCTTATGCAATGTTTTAAGATCCACAGAAAACACCAAATGATTCCAAATACCAAAAATATGTTACTGTATGTTCTACCAAGGAATATCTGATTCATTATATAGGAGGGGAGAAATACAGATCCATTTAAAGTCAGCATGACATTTTGACTTGAACCTCACTTTTATATTTTGCAACTGATTCCCAATATAAATAATAGCCTCTTCAAGGACATTTATATGAGCTTCCAACCCCTTATCAATATGTTCCTGGGTCAAAAGAGGAGGTGAAACATTTTTTGATAGATTATCCACATGTTGTGCGGTATGGACTCCTTGAACAATAGTATTAGTGGAACTAGCTAGGGATGCAATGTCAGAGATAACTGCAGTAATACCCCAAATAAAGGAAGCAATAAAACATTTGGAGCAGCCCCTATTGTGGGAAATCAATTGTAGGGCATAAATACCTGGGTCATTATACCAGTCAGTAGTCATATTAACAGGAAGCATAAAAAAGGTGGTTGTTTAACAACAAATACAGTGGTAGCAGGAATGGAGGAATTATGGCAATTAATTAAAATACATCCTGAACAAGAAATTCTAAAAGTCATGGGGGAAGTGCACTGTAAAAAAGAAGAACCATCAAGTGGTTGTAGAAGTAATGAATAAGGGGCTCTAACACAAGCCTGAATGGATCAGGATTATTTCTTGTCACCAGGGCACAGCAATACAGCTGGGAAGAGAGAAGCAATGGGTCTCCATAAAGAAAAATGAGTAATAGGAGATGAGGGGCTATCAATGGCAAACATTCCAGGGAGTACAGATAAAAGGGCTAACATGGCAGGAAATAAAGCAGTAGTACAATCAGGAGGTGCAGATCCTTGCTTGTCCACTCTTTCTTTCACCTGGGCTGCAAGTATCTTAAGTTGTCCCCCAGTTGGTAGAGCATCCTGACTTGTTTTGGCACAGTCTCTTTGCATCTGCATAAGCTTGTTGTTGGGGTGAGAGTCATGGCAAGGATGTGTAAATCTCTCTCAAATCCAAATGTGTGTAGGAGTACCTGGGCGGGGGGGGGGGGGGGGTGGACACAAACAGATCCTCGGCCCCAGAAGAGGGCTGAGGGCTACCAATGATTATTTCCAAATGGCCTTTTCTCTTAGGAAGTATATGGGATTCTCGTCTTTAAAATTAATTTGAGTTGTGAAGTGAAGTTCACAAGAGCTTTGGATGTATATGCTGGGCCATTGTCTGTTTTAAGGATGTTGGAAATACCCATAACTTGGAATGCAGACAGTTAGTGAAAAATTACATATTGTACTGCTTTAGTAGTATGTATAGAAGCAAAAAATTAGATTAGAAAAAGTATCCACGGATAAGTGAATGAAGAAGGAACGTCCAAAGGAAGGATAATGTGTGATGATGTCCATCTGCCATAGAAAAGTGGGAAGGAGCCCCTTGTGGTTAATGGCAATATGAGAGGGAGGAGATAATGTGGGTAAACACGACAGGCAGCATATATCTATGCCAAATAGCAATTAATAACATTGATAAAACTTTGGCTGAATCTTCTTTCATCTTCATCTTCATGGATCATGTTTAACATATTGTAGAATAAATTTTTCTACTTTAGGAGACATCAAAATTCCTGCAGTCCTGACCTTTAACCTAAGGATTTAGATTATATTTCCCTTGTAAATAGCTAAATTCTACTTGTGACGTTTAATTGTAGGCCAATCAAAATCTCAGAAATGCAGGAGAAAAGATCTTGTTTAGAAATAGACATGCAGCAAATAGCAATAAAAGCAAAGCATACCAAATGTGGTTTCTTTCTTCTTAAAAGACAAAAATTCTACCTATAATCAATAATACTCCAATTCCAGTCATTACCATGATTTAAAAACAAGCTCTTTGCATGTTCACATAACCTAGCAATGGCTACAATAGTGGCCTCAGATAAGTGTAACTTTGCTGCGTAGAAGCTGTATTTATGCACATGTCACTGTAGTGGTGAAAACTAGCCTCGCACATCTAGTTAGTGCCATCCTACTCGTGATGGGACTTTTCCTGCTCTCTAAGAATCCTCTTCACTGCAATAGGAAAAGGGAGGTGTGAGGGCCCCCCGGCTGCAGCAGGAGAAAGGAGGGCTTCCCTCAAAAACCCAATCCAGTCCAATCTTCAATAGCCGGGTTTTAAAATCAGAGGATTTGTGTTTCCAAAAATATCGGTAGATTCCCATACAGAAAGGTGGATAATGGAATCCTTTTTCCAATAACCAATGAAGTTATTTGTAATCAAAAACTTGCTTCTGCTTGTCAGCGAGTGTTTGTTTGTTTACTTCACTCTAGCGGTGAGAAGAACGAGGGCTCACAGTAAACCATCCAGTGTGTTTCCTAACAATTCTCACTTAATAAACAATTCCTTGGAGGGGTTCCTAGACTTCACTTTTCAAAATGTAACCCTTAATGTAGACGATGAACGCCTTTTCCCACGCTGTTTAAGAATCCCCATGTTAGCATCTGCCAAATTCTCGGTACCTTTGGAAAGTCACCTGCACTGATGACCAGATTTGACATGCTCTCCGGCCATCGCTTCTTTCTGTGTTTAACAGCACGTCGTTAAAGAACGTTTCTTTTGAAAATGCAAACTTTAAATCTTACAAAGAGTTCTCCCCAATACGCCATAGCCTAAGCCTGACTGAATTTAGTGCCTAAATGAAATCATATACTTTACTAGTCCTAGTGATAATAAACAACACTCTAGCTATAGGAGTTGTGCGGAATTAAATTTGGCTAACAGTTCATTGATACCCAACTCTCACCATGAAACCACACTGCGTCACAGTACATTTTCAGACTAATTAGCAATTCTCCAAAGTTACATATATAAATATTTAATATTAAATCTAAGAGAATAATCAAATTATGGGATGAAATTTCCCTTCGTGTGTTCCAAATTAATCTTTTTTCTTCTCTCGGATGGGCCCCTCCAAGATAAGGAAAAAGATTTATGGAACAATCTCTCAAATTTAGAGGCCAGAATTCATTACCTCCTTTCATGGAAGACTCTGAAACATATTCTGCGAATGCCCAATTAGGAAAACATAAAGACAGAACTTATAACCTGGACACACAAAAAGACACATAAAACAAGCATTAAACACAGACTAAGGGAAGCATGCTTTTAAAAATTAAGGTATTTACTCAAGATATTGAAGAAAAAAAAAGAAGAAATAAAAAAATCCCATCTTGCCTTTTCCAAAGCACTATCCCTTTAAAGCTATGAGAAGTGAGAAGAGATTTTGGCTCCACAAGCCTTAAGCATAAACATTTGAAGAGGCGGGTGACAAAAGATTGAATGATGGGCTCCTCTCTGCTAGAATTGTGGAGCTGGGGGTTGTGAGGGCGAAGGGCCCTTCATTCCCTTCCATTTACTTCTCCCTTCTTTAAGTGAAGGAAAATACTTAGGAGGAGGAGGGGCTGTCTGTGGCTGTCTAACCCAAATGGGATTATTATAACAAGCCACCTTATCCTTTAAAATAGCTTCATCTAAATCTATTCTTCCTTCATCAGGAAATCCTGGGCTACAGATTTGAATAAAATCAAGAAGCTTAGTCAGATGCTGTTTACTTACTTTGACTCCTCTCTTCTGGAGGGTGTGCTTAATTATCTCAATGAATAGCTTTCTTTCCTTTTATCTACTATGTCTCATAGCCTTCTTTTTATCTTACAAGTTCCTTTTTCCTCACCCCTCTAACCTGCACTCACTTGCAGGGGGGCTGCAGCACCCTTAGGTGAGATCCTAGTTGCCCAAATTTAGTGAGTTTTTATTTTTGGTGGGGGGAGGCTTACCTATCCAAGTGTCCCTCATTCTAGGTACCAGATATCAGCATTGGTGAAAACATGGCACATATGCAGAGCCAACACTCCAAGAACTGCTCTGTTCCCTTCCTCCTAGCACCTGAGAACATCTTTTGTAAGTTCCCCTCTATCCAGATGTCCATAGCAAGCACTTTCTCCCTTAACTCTCTCCAGTAATGCAGGGACTCACAGACAGCTTGAATTTTTCCTCTGAAAACTCAAACTTGGAAAAGGTTCTCCAATGCTGCCCTATATGGTCATTTTTTGAAAGTGCCATATACAGCTGAGGAAAATGTATACTCCTTTCATTTCCCATTTAATTTTCTCCAGAGGCCTGTTAAATCTAACATTTTCTAAAATTGAATTCCTTCTCATAAATTTCTTTGTTAATTTTGTTTAATCTACAACTAGGAGAAAACTGAGATCCTCCACTACTATAGTTTGTGTCTATTTCCTCTTGTTACTCACTTTAACTTTTACTTAAAAAAAATTTGAATATCCTGTCGTGTATATATATACATGTACATATATATATATACATATTTATGTTTAGTCTTAATTTTACTTCATTTGCTTTTAGAGAAATGTAAATTCCCTGGTTTTCTCTTTTAATTAGGACTATTTTTATTTTTGTTTTGTCTAAGATCATGATTTCTGCTCCTCCTTTTTTTTTAACTCCAGCTGAACTGCTCCAGTCCAAATTTTACCATGTCTCTCTCTTTTTTCCAGTTGTGTTTCTTGTAAGCCACATATTTGATTCTAATTTTTAATCCATTTTATTTTCTGCTTTGATTTTATGAGTGTTTTTTCTATTCACATTCAAAGTTATAGACCTCAATGTAAAGCAGCCCTTCCTATTTATTCCAATGTGGTCACACAGAGTATGATATGTGCCTTGTTCCAGAGGAGGCTTTGGACTTTAGCCACCTTCAATTTCACATTAAATGAATGAATGAATGCAAATTATTTTATTTGAGATTTTTAGGGATCTCCAGCTAGAATATGTGTTTTGCGATGATACCTATAAGGTCTTACTTAGTTTTAAGAAATTAAGGAATCTAAGGAGATAAACAACAAATATGGTGAAATGGAGGTATAATTTCACTAATAAAAATATGTTTCAGTTTAGTGATGAAATCAAAGAGACCAAAGGCACATGCAGCCTCCGAGGGAGGAAAGCATAGGTTCAAGCCCTATCTCTGCCTCATAAGTAGTTATTTGAGCCTGGACCAGTCACTTAATTTCTTGATGTTCTAGAAAATTCTGGATTGCCATGCATGGAATAGAAGTCACTGATTTTTATTGACAAGACTTTGTTTCCAGTTGTTTCAATAAGTGAAAAACAGTGAAATCAGCTTTAGGCCCAATCTCCTTTGTGTTCCAGTAGAAGATCTGAGGACAGAAAAATTAAATTTGAATTCAATTTTTTTCTCCTTTAAGGATCTGAAATCCATCTTCTCTCTGATTCAGTTTTTTTCAGATATTCTAAACCTATTCTAGCTACAACTCTTAATGACTTTATAATATTAATATAATATGTAATAAATATAATAATGATGGAATAATATTGATATACAAGTCAAAAAAGAGCGAATTCCATTATTCACCATGGATTCATTGACAAAAACTAAATAGCCCTGATGAAAAAGAAACACTACTCTGAAGAGACATGAACATAATATGCCACAAGCAAGAACTCCAGTGCCAATATCCGGCACAAAACAATGCAATGATTCACATCAGATCTTCTCAGAGGGAGAACAAATGGGCATTTGGGGATTTAGGATTTAGCACAATTGGGCAAATAACTGCAAGATTGCACATCATCTGATAAAATTTCATTTGTGATTTAAAATTATTATTCTATGTATTTTCTTATTTTTATTGTCAATTATGAATAACTGAATTTATATGTTGAGTTTGAGTAAAATTAAGTCCACTAAATACTTACATATGTGTGATAGGCATATATAATTTGATATTTCCAACCGCAATGCCAAATTTATAGATGAGGAAACTGAGGCAAACAGGGTTAAGTCACCTGAGGAAAGAAAACTATCACTCTTTGCAGGTAATACAATATTATACTTAGGGAATTACAGAGAATTGAACAAAAAACTAATTGCTCATCAGCTACATAACTCTGAAATATAAACTACCTTTCACACAAATAAATTAGTTCTGATTAGAGAAATATTAATTGCCCATGGATAGACCTGACTTCAAATCCAGTCTCAGCTGTTTGATCCATGGCAAGTCACTTACGCCTATTTGTCTCAGATGCTTCATCTATAAAATGACTTAGAGAAGAAATCTCAAACCATTTCAGGAGTTTTGCCCAAAAAATCTCAAATGGGATCATGAAGACTCAGACATAACTTAAATAACTGAACAACAAAAAAGGCTGAACCAATGTAATAACACAAAAATTCTAGTTAATTTAAATTTACTCTATATTGCCATGCCAATCAAACTACAAAGAAATTATAGATTTAGAAAAAATAATAAATCTGAAAGAATGAGAGGTGAACAATCTCAAAAGAATGAAGAAACCAGATCTCAAAGTATATTACAAAGTGGTAATCATGAACATAATCTTTCCCTGGATAGGAAATAGTAGTGCATCAATAGAATAGATTCAGCACACAGTACACTGTAGTAAATGACCATAGGAATCTAGAGTTTGACAAATCCAAAGATTTAAGAATTCCAAATAAAAATGCTCTGTCAAATAGTACGAGTAAAACTGGAAAGCCGTTTGTCAAAAATTAGATATAGACCAATATCTAATGTCATATACGATGGTAGTCTAAAAGGGTACAAGACATCATAAGCAAATCAAGGTAACCTGGATTATTTTACTTTTCAGATTTAGGGATAAAGAAATATGACCAAAGAAGAGAACGAGAACATTAGAGGAAAAGGGATAATTTTGATTACAGTAAATTAAAAAGGTTTTTTCCAAATAAATCCAGGAAGCTCAAGATTAGAAAGAAATCAATAATCTGTGGGGTGGGAGTAATCATGGCAAATTTCTCTAATAAAGGCCTTCTTTATTAGATTTATAAAGAATTAATTGAAATTCATAAGCATACTAGTAATTCTCCACTTAAAAAATGGACAAAAGATATAAACAGGCAGTTTTCAGAATAAGAAAGCAAAGTTATCTGTAGTCATATGAAAAAAAATTCACTAAATCACTATTGATTATAGAAACACAAATTAAAACAACCCTGGAGCAACTTCTGACTATTATTAGATTAGCTAATATGACAGAAAAGGAAAACGTCAACTTTTGATGGATTGTGGGAAAATTGGCACTCTACTGCACTGTTGAAGGAGCTGTGAACTGATCTAACTGGTGAGCAATTGGAAGTATACCCAAAGGGTTATAAAAAACCATTGTATACTCTTTGAACCAACAATACCATTACGATGTCACTACCCCAAAGAGACTAAGGAAAAAGGGAAAAAAAGATTATAAGTTCTAAAATATTTATAGTTCTAAAAAACCCTTTTTGTGTTGGCAAATGAAATAGAAATTGAGGAGATGCCCATAAATTAGGGAATAACTGAATAAGCTGTGGTATTTGATTGTGATGGAATACTATTGTGTACTAAGTGTTGATTAGCCTGATGATTTCAGAAAAGCCTTGGAAGACTTACATGAACTGAGGCAAATTGAAATGAGCAGAACCAGGAGAAAATGCACACAATTTCAGCAATATTATACATGAGCAATTGTGAATCAAGTAGACATTCTCAACAATGCAAGGATCCAAAGTAATTCTGAAGAACTTACAGTGAAAAATGCTCTGCACCTCCAGAGAAATAACCCACGGACTCTGAATGAAGATTGAAACATTATTTTTACTTTATTATCCTTGGGGATTTTTTGGTTATTTTTGTTTCTTTTGCAAAATTCTAAAAGGGAAATGTTTTACATGACTACATATATATAATCCATACCACATTGTTTGTTTTCTCAAAGAGGAGAGATGGAAGGAAGGGATGGGGATAATAGAGACTTGAGATTTTAAAAATAGATGTTGAAATTTTTGTCTTTATATAATTGATAATAAAATAAACTAAAATTTGAACTAAAAAAAGAATAAAACAAACTGTTCTGCTCCATGAAAGCAGATGTCTTCTTGCTTCAGAGAGTGTTCCCAGTGTACTTTGACATGAAGTATAATCACTTTAGCAATGCAGGTGAGCTAAGAAAAGAAACTCGGCTTTCCCAGTCCTAAAGGCACATAAACATGATGCTTTTTCATGGCGGCTACTCTGTCCTTGGCTTCTTGAAGACGATCAGAAGCCTTCTGAGAAACGACGGCATGCGTAATTATTTTCTCTTCTATATGTCTCTTATGTATCACTTTAATCCTATGGAGGCAAAAGAAACAGTGATGTAAAAATATGCAAAACTCTTAATGACAAAAATATTTTGATAATATTAATAATAACTGATAATTATATATTACTTTGCAAAAGCACTTTAAAATGTTATTTCATATAAATCTTGAAATAACCCTATTATGATGTTAGCTCCATTTTATGGATGAAGAAACTAAGGCTCAGAGGATTACAAAAATTTGCCCAGGGTCATCTCAGATCGGCAATCCACTTAGCCCAATGCCTGGTGCAGTGTAGGCAGTTAATAAAGGCATCTCTTCCTCAACATCTGGGCTGGACACATGTGTTCCTTCCATGAAGCCCAGAATTCTATTCATTATAGCCCATCACCCAAATGGCAGTTTGCTTCCACGAGTCCCTGGTTTATGAAGATCAACATCATTGCAACACTCGATAGGTGTCAAAGTCTTAACGAATTTAAATAGCGTATTTGTAGATGCTGGTTTGAGGTTTTAAATATGTAGGAAGCATATTCTTACCCTGACTTGGCAGACAAGGAAGCACACGTGGATGGCGCGCCTAAGATCACACAAGGAGTAATCAATTTGAAGCTACGGGAAATCCTCCCCTGTCCCGGTCAACACCTGCTTCTCGCATGATCACACTCCTTAATCCTGACAACTGTACAAGTCAGTCCATCAAGAAGCCTTTAGTAAGCTCCTAACGGACAGGAGACATTGTACTTAGTGCCAGACAGCCCCTCGTCTCGAGGAGCTCCCAGGCTAAAGGCGGAAGGAAGGAGCCACCATTGCAAGCAACTACTACACACAAGATGTAGGCAGGACAAAGGGAAGGTAATCTCCGGAGGAAGGCTACAGAAGCTTAAAGGCAACTAGAAGGCCTTCTTATAGATGGTGGGGATTGACTTTATTCCGGCTAAAAAAAGAAAGCCAAGGAAGTAAGGAAGTGGCGATGACGAGGAAGAGGTTCTAGGCACGAAAGGCAGCCAGAGAAAATGTTGAGTGTTTTGTTCTTGTTCAAGAAGGATACAGGAGGCCACGGTCGCCGGAGAGAAGAGCACATGTGGGAGCTGGGCGAGGAAGTGTGATTGGACAAAACAAAAAGCCTGGAGAGGCCAGAAGGCACACGGTTACTGAAGACTTCAAACCCAAACGTGATGTGTATTTGATGCCAGCGGCAGTACTGAATGTGCACGACATGATCAGGCAGGCACTTTAGGAAGGTCATCGTGATAGCTAATTAGAGGGTGAGTTGGAATAGGGAGCAACATGGGGCAGGAAGACTTTCAGAAGTCTAGGTGTGACGTAGTGACAGTGCCAGAAGACAGAGGAAGGCGTGGAACCTCAAGAGAGCTTATAAAGGCAGAAATGACCGGACTTGGCAACTGACTGACAAATTGGGATGAGTGAATGGTAATCAAGGGGAGCACAGACACTTGAGCCTGGGGGCCCGGGAAAACGGTGCTGCCCAGGACAGTTTGGGGAAGTTGTAAAGGAAAGAAGGGTTCAGGGATAGGGAGGAAAATGAATTCACTTTGAAATATGTTCAGGTTAAGATGACTCAAACATCCAGTTTGAGATTTCCAATAAATCACTGCAGAGGCGAGCCTGGAGGTCAAAAAAGGTGTTAAATCTGCACAAATAGATTCAATGGTCATCTGTATAAGGTGATTTGAATCCCTCACAGCTGCTGAAATCTTGTGTAAGAAATCTCAAAGAGGGCCCCTATTGAAGTAACTCATTCTTGACTATGAGCAAGGACAATAGATTACCCTTGTGATATGGTATGAGCAATTTCAGTAATATCTAGAAGACTTTAGCCGAGGCATCAAGTTCATGGAGGCAGGACCAGATTAAAATGAAGTGGGAAAATGACAAAATAAAAAATATATAATAGAACATAATGTTGTACTGTTGTTGTTGTTTAAACCTTCACCTTCCATCTTGGAGCCAATTGGCTCCAAGGCAGAAAAGTGGCAAGGGCTACTCAATGGGGTTCAAGTGACTTGCCCAGGGTCACACAGCTGGGAAGTTTCTGAGGCCAGATTTGAACCTAGGATCTCCCATCTCTAGGTCTGGTTCTCAATCCGCTGAGCTACCCAGCTGCCCCTTGTTGTTGTCTTAAATCAATATGGGACATAGTAGCTTCTATGTGATTTTGAAAACACTATCGAAGTGTAGAGTAGTACAAGTTATAGTATTCTCTTGAAAAGTAAATAGTCAAAGGATGGAAGCAGAGCCAAGATAGCAGATTAGAGGCAACCTAGCTTAAGTCTCCCAACATTTCATTTCCAAACAACTTTTAAAGAGTGTCTCAAATCAAATTTTGTAGCAGAAAAGCCAACAAAAGGTCAGGGTGATAGATTTTCTAGTGTACAAAAACTTAGGAGGTTAGTAGAAGAATGTTGTGATACCAAGGAATAAGCCTTTCCAGAGGCCATATATACACCAGGAGGGACTTTGGGAGCTCTCATCAAAGAGATGGTAAGTGACTAGTCAGAAAGAGATTACAGTGGGGCTCTTTGTTGGCAATGTGTACAGCTAGTACTGATGGGCAATGCTATTGCTACCCTGAAGCTCAGCTTCACAGTTCCAGAGTGGAGAGAACCCTGGGGGGACAAGAGGGTTACTCAAAAAGGAGCAAGGGCACTGGCCAAAGTTCCAAGGCAAATATAGCACAAGCTCATGTGGCAACAAGAGGCCGCAAGCCCATCTTGGGTAAAGAACAGAGTGCAGACAAGGAGAACAGTAGCAAAACCTCTCTTAGGATCACACTACCTTGAGAGCAGCAAAAACTTGTGGACCCCTGAAATTAGTTCTGGAAACAGGAGCACCAAAAAAGCCTAATTGGGATAATGCCTCTTTATCACAAAGTTGAATAGAGTCCAACCTGAAAGCCATGATCTGAGAGAAAAAGCATAGAAATTATGTTGCGAGAAATTATCAAGAAAAACTGACCTGATAACTCAAATTCATATTGTAAAATGGAAATTGAAAAAGATCTCAAAATGAAACTTCCAAAGAATGTAATAGCCAAAACCAAGGAGGAAATACTGCAAGGAGCCAGAAATAAATAATTTAAATATTGTGCAGCCACAATTAGAGTTATCATGATAAAGAACTGAAAGACTTAGAATGATAGTCTGGAAGGCAAAGTAACTAGGATTATACCCAAGAATAATCTACCCAGAAAAATGAGTATAATCATTCCAGGGGGAATTGGATATTTAATGAAAAGCAAGGCTTTAAACCATTTCTGATGAAAGGACCAGAGCAGAATAGAAAATATGACACTGAAATACAAGGCTCAAGAAAAAGACTAAAATGTTAACAGAAGGATCTTAATAAAGTTAAACTATTTATATTCCTAAATGGAAAGATGATACATGTAATTTTTATGAACTTCATCATTATTACAACAATTAAAAGAAGTTTACATAGACAGAGGACATGGATATGTGTTGATTATGTTGGAATGATTTCCAAAAGAAAAAACAATTAAGAGTTGAGAAAGAGGCACTGAGAGAAAAAGGAAAGGAGAGTTAGAATGGGAAAATTTTTCACACATAACAGACTCACACAAAGAAGAGTTTTTACAGAGGATGGGAAAATAGTGAGATGGAAGCTGATGGTGGAACTTAATTCTCATTGGAATCGGTTCAAAGAGGAAAGAGTGTTTGTGTGTGTGTGTGTGTGTGTGTGTGTGTGTGTGTGTGTGTGTATGCAATCAGTTGGGTAAATAATTCTATCTTACTTGATAAAAAAAAACGATAAAAAGGGGATAAAAGAAAAGTGGGTGATAAAAGACAGTGTCATTAAGGGAGGCAACAGTTAGAACACAATAGACTTTTTAGAAGGAATAGGATAAAAAAGACAGACAATAAAAAGCATAAGAAAATGGAAAAGAGGGAAATACAGAGTTAGTAATCATAAATATGGATAGAAATGGGAAGAATTCACCCATAATACAGAAGCAGATAGCAGAATGGATTAGAAACCAAAATTTAACAATATATTGTTTACAAGAGACACTTTTGAAATAGATATAAATGTAATCAACATAAAGGACCAGAATCGAACACACTACAGCTGAACAACAACAACAAAAAAGGCAGAAGTAGCAATCATGATCTCAGACAAAGCACAACTAAAAAGACACCTAATTAAAAGGCATAATCAGGGACACTACATTTTGCTAAGAAATATCATAGATGATGAAGCAATATAAAAAAAATATAGCAAGTTTCTCAAACAAAGGCTTCATTTCTCAAATGCATACTGACTATACAACTGAATTGTATGTATAAAAATAACAGGCATTTCTCAAAAGATAAATGGTCAGAGGATATAAATAATTTTTAGAAGAGATCAAAGCTATCTATCTAATTTCTATTGATTAAAGAAGGCAAATTAAAATAACTCTGAGATATATCTTCACATCTTTCTAAGTTCTAATTTCTCAAATTTACAAGGAACTAAGTCATATTTATAAGAAATCAAACCATTCCCCAATTGAAAAGTGGTTAAGGGACATGAATAGGCAGTTTTAACATGAAGAAATCAAAACTATCAATAATCACATGAAAAAATGTTCTAAATACTTCCTGACTAGAGAAATGCAAATCAAAACAACTCTTAGTAACCACCTCACACCTACAAGATTGGGTACTAGAATGGTAAAGGAAAATAATAAATATTGGAGGGGGCATAGCAAAGTTGGAACATTAATGCATTGCTGGACGAGTTTTGAATTGATCCAACCATTCTGGAAGGTAATTTGGAAATATGCCCAAAGGGCTTTAGAAGAATACATGTCCTTTGATCCAGCAATACCACTACTGCATTTGTACTCCAAAGAGATCATAATGAAAAATGATTGTACAAAAATATTTATAGCCACACTCTTTGTGGTGGCAAAAAATTGGAAAATGAGGGGGGTATTCATTTATCAGGGAATGACTGAATAAATTGTGATATCTGATGGGTATGGAATACTATTGTGCTAAAAGGAATGATGAACTGGAGGGATTCCATGTGAACTGGGACGACCTCCAGGAAGTGATGCAGAGCAAAAGGAGCAGAACCAGGAGAACTTTGTACACAGAGACAGATACATTGTAGCACAATCTAGTGTAATTGACTTTGCTTCTATCAGCAGTGCAATGACCTAGGCCAATCCTGAGGGACTTATGAGAAAGAATGTATCCACATCCAGAGAAAGAACTGTGGGAGCAGAAACACAGAAGAAAACATGATTTATTACTCAGTTATATGGATACAGAATGTAGGGTTTTGGTTTTTAAAAGACCACTTTATTAAAAAAATGAATAATATGGAAAGAGATATTGAGTGATGATACATATATAACCCAGTGGATTTACTTGTTGGCTCTGGGAGGGGAGGTAAGGGAGAGAACATGAATCATGGAACCATGGAAAAATACTTTTTTAAAAATTACAAATGCTATAGGGGATGAGGGAAAAATAAATATGCTAATGAATTTTGAAATAATGAACTAATCTAAACCTTCTGGACAACGTTTTTGGAAGTAGGCCCAAAGGACTATAAAACTGTGTATATCCTTTGACTCAATAATATTACTACTAGATTTGATTCTCAAAGAGATGAAAGAAAAAGGAAATGGGGCTATATGTACAAAAATATTTAGATGAGCTCTTTGTGTTGGCAACCCATCTGGAAGTCAAGGCACTTGAAAAGAAACTACTAGGCACTTGGTACTGTCAGAGTCTCATTTATGATTAGAAGCCCCAAACTGGTTCATCTACATATATGGCAAGATCCCAGCATCTCTAAAAACAGACCCCCCCCATCTATGAAGAGAGGAGGGTTCTCTAGGTGCTCCATACTTCTGGAAGGAGAGGCAGACACCTTCAGGGCCTTCTTAGTGAAGGAAGAGAATGTCTAGAACAGGGCAGGGGTGCTTAGATTTCTGATTTCTCTGAATTCCTGCTCCCCTGGTTTTCAACATTAGTTTACATGAGAGGGCACTGGATGTTCCACTGGTGATTCGTAATTGCCTTCAATACCTTCTCAAACTCCTTCTCCCCACCCCCTTTATATTCTCCACTTCAAATGGAAATTTTATGTTGTCCCTTTCATAAGAACACGTGGTTTGAGCTGGAAGGATGGCGTGATTGTAGAACAAGAGGTTGAAATGTCCTCCTTTGAGGTGATCATGTTCAGTCCCTTAAGTCTGTAGATGATAAAACTGAAGACCAAGGAGATCATGACTTCCCTGAGTTCCCACCTGAATAGGAAGAGACTTTAGGAATTTTCATTTAGTCCAACCTTCTCATTTTAAGAGATGAATAGAAGAAAAAGCCTGGAGAGCTCTGGGGACTCAGGGCTAGTGAGTAGTGAGATGTAGTGAGATGAAAGGAAAGAGGCACCATCACATAACAGGAAGTATGATGTCTACAACTATGTTTTAATAATTTGAATCTATGTCCTTTGATTCCTATTCTAGCTCCTTCCTAAACATCTTGCTGCCTTTTCTTTCCTTCTCTTTCATAAACCACAGTTGTTAGAATGCTTGATGCTGAGAATCACAGGAAAGAATTTAGTCCCACAGCTTGGCTAATGATCAAGAGTCAACATCATGTGAATTAATGACATTCCAGGAATCCCTAAATCCTGTTTGCACTAGTGCTATATCTCTGTCCTTGACAATATTTCTAATGAATCAAAACAGCTTATAGAATATTAGGAAAGAAGGTGACCTAATGGGAGAACGAGGGCTTGGTTTTAAGCAGGAGGACCTAGATTCAAAACCTGACGGGGACCTTAAACAAGATATTGGTTCTCTCCAGGTCTCCTCTGTAAAATGAGGTCAGACTAAATGTATTCTTTAGTTCCTTCCACCTTTTAAGTCTATGAAACTCTGATATAGGATACTTCCTATGGTCTTGACAGAGAGATCTAGTTTCCTGTGTGCTTTCAAGGATAAATTTACTGTAACATCAGAGAGATGATTCAACGAACGTCCATTAAAAGGGCTCACTTGACTCTATCCTCTACAGCTTAATGATGACCAGACATTCAATTTGCTGGGATAAAAGCAAAGCTAATTAAATTTCCTTAATGTTAATTTTCATTAGATTTAGATTTTGATACTCTGCACTTGCATTCCTTCCATTTTCAAAAGCCAAATAGTTCATTAAAATGAGCCACAATAGTAACTTTAGCTTGTTCCCAAAGGTTACAAAGATGTAGGAAATTGTGGATTATTATAAAATGAATTTAAGTCTAAAAATAAAGAAAATGCTCTTGTGTTATTGGTTTAAATGGGTTTGTATATTTTTGTAGTAGATTCTAAAGCACTTTTCATACTTAGAGAGAGCACACTTATAATTAAAGTACCACCGTGAATAGTCTCAAGATAGCTTATGAAAAAGAAAAGGCAGATGTTTTCCTTGCTTTTGTCAAAGGGAATCATGTTGAAATGATTCTAACTCATCCTTGCTCTTATTTAAAACTGCTTTTGAGAACACAATAGTTTTTCTAAAAGGCAAAACATTTCAGAATTTAGATTAAATAGAGTAGCTATAATTAAGGATCTGAAAGTATATATATTACAAGCCTCAATTTGCCAGCATTTACATAATGTGACCATTTAAAATCTTAGGATAAAACCTGGTCAAAAGGTTTCTCAACCAATAAAATTTGGATGATCTAAAGCATTAACTTGGTCAAGGTTTTTCAAGGTTTTGTGTTTTTAAGTTTCCACAGTCCTTATCACCATATGAATAGTGGTCAAACACTAAGAAACACACAAATGCCACAAAGCTTTACAATTACAAAAGCAATAGCTCTCTCCTTGAGAAATATAAAATTTAAACAATAGGAAATTCATGTTAATAATATAGACTCGTGATTTCACATTCACTAAATATAATTTCTGGCACATGTTAGGTGCTTCCTAAATGCTTGTTGACTGACTAAAATTATTCAATGAAGAAATAACAGAGAAAGAGAAATGTAATTCCTGACAAAGTTAGAAACTTTGACATGACAATAAAAGGTTTTGTTCTTTTTTTATAAGACAAGTTATAATCAGAATTTTCAAAACTAGATCTTCTCTTCCCAAATCTCCCCAATAGTCCATTTGGCCCCAAGTCTTATAGAGTCTGTTTTATCAGTTTCTCCTGTACTCATTCACTCAGCCCAAGCCAGTTGGACACCATTCGTCAAATGCTAACCCTGAACATTTTTAGTATCCATTGCTTTTGTTCTCTTCCTCAAATAATATTTTTATACTATTGTTTACAAAATATTATTTCCCTTTTCCAAACACTTCAATAGCTTTTCACTGTATAAACCAAAAAAGTTCAAACTCCATCATCTAGTCAATTTATAATCTGATAGGCATGATCTTTCCAAGCTGATCCTTCATTAATTCCTTTAGTAATTTCCTGTTGCAGGAAACCATGAACTGAAAGTCTCCCACTTTCTCTCTAGGTAAAGCAAATCACTTATAACTTAAATTGTGGAAAAGATCTCCTTACACAAAACTTAAATTGATCTCTTTGCCATTGTCTTCCAGTCATTGCTGCTAGTTATGTTCACTGGGACCATATAGAGAATGCCTAAGACCTCTTCTCCTTGAAGACACTATTGTGTTCTCCTGCCTTCAAGGTAAACTCTCCTTCCCACCACCCCCACACCCCAGCTCAAACCTTCCCAATTTCTTCCATTTGTATTGTGGCATAGAATCAAGATCCTTCATCTTTCAGTTCCTCTCCTCTGCAAGTCCCTACAATTTATCCATCAGCTATTTAAAATAAGGTTAGCTGAACTGAATGTAGAATTCCATCTGTGGCTCTCTTAGACCAGAGTAGGAGATTCATTCTCTCCTAATGGAGCTTCTGGCCATGTGCTTCCTTTGCTGTTACATCAATATTTCCTTAAAAGGAACTCACGTCAACAAAGCACCTCCTCTACCATCTTGAATAGTGTTCAAGCTCTTTGCTCCATCTGAAAGACTTTCCTTTCCCACTATATTCCCAATCCCAATTTGCCTTTAATTCCGAGCTCAAATTCCTTGTCCTCAGAAACATATTTATTTTGTGAGCTCTTCCTCCTCTTACATATACATAATTATAACCCTACGTTCATAATCCCTAAATAACACGGCAACATATATAGCATATAAAAGCATTTCCTTTTTAGAAAGGATAAGATACAATCATGATGATGATAAAAATTAATTTTAAAGAAGGAAGTTATACAGAATCACTTGGAACTCATAAGGTATAATACAATGTTTGTGTCCAACCTTTCATGGTGTCCCAAAAGTCAGGGAGCACTTTTAAGCTTTCTAGCTTTAGGAGTTGTTTTTATGAGGCTTAAAATTGCACCAAGACTATCAGGACACCTTGTGTGTGTGTGTGTGTATGTGTATGTGATATACATAGATGCATGGGAATGTAGGGAATGTGTGTCGATGTATACATTATGTGTGCATGCGAGATATGAGTGATTGTGTTTGTGTTTTATATAAGATAGACTTTGAGAGATGGAAGGAAAATAGAAGAGACTGATGTACTCTGGTCCAAGGAGTCACAAAGAGTCCAACACAACTGAGCAACTAAACCACAACAACAATAATATGTTTCTATATCTCCATCTATATGGTACCATTTCTCATTTAGGGACTTCAAAGGAAGTGAAAAACGCCTTAATAATGGGTGATGATGATGATGATGATAACCAGAATTAGCATCATGCTTTAACATTTGCAAAGGCATATTCCATACACTAAATTACTCAATGAAATATCAGTACCATTACTTATTACATAACAATTCAGGGGGAGTTGAAGAAATCAATCTCTAGAAAGTATTGCTCCTCCCCGCCTCATAGATAGAGTCCGTGGTGGTAGCAAAAGTAGACCTACCTCCCTTTCTTCATTCTTTTAACTAAAGTCTTTCGATATTTTTCAGTTTCCCTCATTTTATTCACAAATTCCTTTTTGTCATTCATGACATCTTGTCTCTTCTTGAATCTGTCAAACTGAAATAGTTCCTTTGTCAGTGTGCAATGCTGATTGCAGATCTCTTCCACCAACATACGGTCTTCTGTTCTCTGTTGTCTCTCTTCTAGAAATTTAGTTTTCCTTTCGTGGAATTCTTTCATTACTCTTGTTTTGTTTGCTTGAAAATTTTCCAAATGTTCATTAATTTTCTTGCTTTCTTCTTCATTCCTTTTTTTAACTGAGAGTATTCTCTCTTGAATATAGTCCCGCACACTTTGATTTGTAATTTCATCGGTAAGATGGATCATGGCAATAAGTGCAATTTTTTCTTGTTGGTTTCGCTTCTGCTCCTTTTTTAGATACTGTCTATCAACACTAAGAAGTGGCCCAAAGTCCACAGTGCAAAGGGGTCTAGCAGGCTTCTTCTTCTCAACCCTTTCTAAGTAAGGAATGATTTGAACTTCGGGTTTCTCAACTAAATGACATAATCGGAAAGTTGGACGATGGTAAGTTTCCGGTTTTATCTCTTTAAGTTTTGGAAGTAACAGACTAGGGGATGTTAGATGCATACGAGCTTTCATCACTGGCATGCTAAAACTGAAGTCCATTTCTTGATAATCAATCTTTTCTTCTGCTGGTATCTTAGAAACTACAGAACAGAAAAAAAAATAAATCCGAGTTTATATGAAGATATAGAGAGATATAGATATTAGACATTAGTCAATTGAAAGCAGGCATCTTTTTTGGTTTTAATGAATTCCTCACAATAGCTTTGAGTCACACTAAGGAAAAAACCCTCATTAATTCCTAAATAAATTGAAGAATTAGGCAATAATAAAGTCAATTTTTTTTTCTTTTTCTCCTATGGAAGAAACATGGACCTGATTGGAAGATACTTGTTTAATGATGTCAATTCAACCACTTTCAAATGCCTGTTTTGATTTTTTCCTCAGAGATATATTTGCTAATATGATGTGTTACTGTGGGAGACATGGAAAATACACACATGCACATATACATATATGTACATGTATAGTCAATAAGAAACCATTTTTAAGCATCTTTTATGTGCCAGACATTATATTAACTGCTGGCATTACGTGTGTGTGTGAAAGTATTTATATATATATATATATATATATGTATATATATATGTATATATATATGCTTATACCCAAGATGCATATATAGCTATTACATATTATATAAAATTTATAGAGACATAGAGATCTTACATATGCATATTGCTATATAAATATCTAGGATATATTGGTAACTATTTCTAGAGAGAGGGAGTGAGATCTAATAATATCTAAATCTAGAACTAAATATCTATAGATATCTACATATAGTTTGCTTATAAAACCCCAGACATCTTAGAACATTGTTTTATCATTATCATTTCCCCCCCCACAATTAGTAGTTATTCCTCAGCCTTTTTTTTTCCTTTGGTTCATCCGTTGTTTAGCTCTTCATTTGTATGTCTTTTGTTTATTGTCTGTGAAACAATGTTTTATTTTCTATCCAATCCATCACTCCTTTTTCTTTTGTTGAATATTGCAATACACTCACACTTAAAGTTACAAGACTTAGAGTGATATTTTGCTTCATTATATCATACAGCAATGCTATGCTTATTCAATTACATTAGCTTAATTCTTTCTTTAAGGTGATCCTATTCCCATTGGTCACTTTCCCTTCACTCTCTCACTCCCCAGCTACTTGTTACCTCTTTCTCTTTAATGTTTTGTTTCTGTTTGGAATTTTGCTAGTAGTTCCTTTACTTTATTGCTTTTATCTGATTATTTATTTCTTTCCCTCTTTTTTCCCTTTCTATTCATTAGATGCTTTAAATTTCATTTCTGTAATGCTTTCCAGAGAGAATTTCTCTCTCTGAGTCTCTGCTGACACTAGATTATCCCTTCTCCATTTTTGGATTCACAGCTCCTATATTTATCTTGTCCATTTCTATTATTTCCATTAATCATGCAATCAAAATTTCTAAGGCATCCATTTTTGGTCCCCTACAGCTAGCAAACAGGTTTTGTTCTCACTTTTAGGAGCCTGCGTTATAGATTCCCTTTTCCACATTTTGCTTGAATAGAGAGAATCAGAGAGGACACAGTAAGAAAGTGAGCAGCTAGGGAAAATCAGGGGGGAAAATATTGAAATTACCAAAGACCCCAAGAAGGAAAAAAAAGACATTAAAGATCAACAAGGAAAAGATTAAGAATAGAGGGAAACTTGGCTTCTAGATATAATAAATGTGTTCAGGTATCTATGGATAAATATTATAAAATAAATTAAAAGAATCCAATACCTGATGATACAAACCTATGGAGTATTAGGGGAACATGGAACTAAAACACACTATGAGTGACTCAAAAGAGAAAGGAGAATTATGAGAACAGAATTTATATCCTGCACAGAAAAAAAAAATAATGGGCTGAAGAGAAAATCTAGAACCTGGGGCAGCAAGTCTCCCAAAAGAAACAAAATGATGAAGAATAATAGCTTGAGAATGTAAATATTCAAAAGTGAAGGACTTGATTTGGAAAAATAAAAGTAAATAACAATAAGGTAGATCAAAATATGTTCACTATGCAAACAAAACAAGTTGATTGAAAGACAGTGTGCATAGAGACAATCAAAGGATTTTAAATATCTAAGAAGAAAATGACAGGAGAATAAATCTCAACATTATGATTTAGGAAATACTTTAGGAATCATCCAGAACTTCTGAACACAAATATCAATTGATAGAATTTATCGATTGCATTCAAAAGAAGGGGGGGAAAGACTGCAAACTCTTAAGACATATAGCACTTAAATTTAGTCTTTTATTTCAGAAACAAGTTCTATACATGATCAGGAAAAATAAAATGAAATACAATGAAACTTGAATAACGCAAGAATATTCCACACCCTTGAGAAAAGATTGTAGAGAATGGAAAAAGGTATTCCAAAGAACAACAGATTTCAGAATGCAGTGCAGGGTAACCAAATAAGCAAATCTAGTTTAAACATAAATGAAGAGACTTCCAGTCAAGATGGTGGCTTAGAGAAAGCTAAAGCTCAGATCTCCGGAAACCTTTCCCTACCGAACTCAAACTATATGCTCCTAGGGCACTGAAATTCAAAACGATCAAGAGCATAGACCCCGGGAATCCTCCTCCTGGACCTGGATCAAAAGGTATGCCCCCCCCAAAAGCCAGAACCCGAGATCACTCGGACCTAAGGGGTAGGCAGAAGGAAGGTCCCAGGACCCATCCCCCCCAACCCAGAGTACTGAGTCCAAGGCAGCAGAGGGAACCTCAGAGCCTCAGGGCTGGCTATTCTGAAGGCCTCTTCCTGAAAACAACCTGACTCAGACGAGGGGGCACCCAACACAGACAGCAGGGAAACAGAGAGTGATGGGGGGAGCCTGCAGCCCCCTGGCTGGATCCTTCCATCCGAGTCTCACGGAAGGTCCTTGCCTCAAAGCATATTCAGTTCAACCCAGAGAAAGTTAATACTATCAGGAGCCCTCAGAGCTCCAGGAAGCCACGGCCCCTCCCCCCTCAGAGTGCTGGCTCTTCTGGCCAGCAAAGGCAGTGAAACATCGTGCCGAGCCAGGCTCAGAGCGTGGAAGTAAGGCAATGGAGAAGCATAGGGAAGGAACTGAGGAGGGAAGTAACATGGAAACACCAGCAATTCCTGCCTTCCCCTGAAAGACAGAACAACAACTGCATAGAACGGACAATCTACCTGGGGCTAAAACCTCTGAACACCAGACAGAGATAAGAAAAGCTAGTCCTCCCCACTCAGATAGAGATGGCAAACTCCACAGAAGCACAAAAGCCCCAAAATTCCAAGAAAAACAAGAAGGGGGTGACTTTGGACACATTTTATGGAGCAAAAATACAAAATGCAGAGGAGATAGAAGAGGAAACATAAGCAATTGCTCTGAAACCTTCCAAAGGAAACAGAAACTCTCCACAAACCCATGAAGAATTTGATTCAGAAAGGATCAAAAATATGGAAGCCTTCTGGGAGGAAAAGTGGGAAATAATGCAAAAGAAATTCACGCATCTACAAAACCAGTTTGACCAAACTGAAAAGAAAAACCAGGGTTTAAAGGTCAGAAGTAGGCAACTCGAAGACAATGAGCAAGAACTAATAAAGCAAAGCCAAAAGACCAAGAAATTAGAAGAGAACATAAAATATCTCACTAACAAGGTGACAGACTTGGAAAATAGAGGGAGAAGAGACAATTTAAGAATAACTGGACTACCAGAAAAGCCAGAAATAAACAGCAAACTTAACATCGTAATACAAGATATAATCAAAGAAAATTTCCCAGAGATCCTAGAACAAGGGGGCAATATAGGCACTGAAAGAGTTCACAGAACACCCTCTACACTAAATCCCCAAAAGACAACTGCCAGGAATGTAATTGCCAAATTCCAAAACTTTCAAGCAAAAGAAAAAATCCTACAAGAAGCCAGAAAAAGACAATTTAGATACAAAGGAATGCCAATCAGGGTCACACAAGACCTTGCAAGTTCCACTCTGAATGATCGTAAGGCATGGAACATGATTTTCAGAAAGGCAAGAGAGTTGGGTCTTCAACCAAGAATCAGCTATCCAGCAAAACTGATTATATACTTCCAAGGGAAAGTATGGGCATTCAACAAAATACAAGATTTCCAAGTTTTTGCAAAGAAAAGACCAGAGCTCTGTGGAAAGTTCGATAGCAAAAAACAAAGAGCATGGAATACCTGAAAAGGTAAAAATGAAGGAAAGGGAAAAGGAGAAAAATGTTATCTTTTTCTTTTACTCAAACTCTCTTCTATAAGGACTACATTTATATCAATCTATGTATACTAACATGTGGGGAAAATGTAATGTGTAAATAGGGGGAAAAGAAAGACCAAATAGAATAATCTTTCTCACACAAAGATTCACATGGGAAGGGGAGGGGAAGAAAACTCCTATAAGAAGGAGAGGAAGATAGTTTTTACTTAAACTTTACTCTCAGGGAAATCAACTCTGAGAGGGAAAAACATCCAGATCCATTGGGATCTTGAATTCTATCTTACCCAACAAGGGAAGGGAGAAGGGAAAACCAAGGAGGGGAGGGGGGAGGGAGAACAAAAAAGGGAGGGAAGAAGAGGGGGTAGGGGTAGGGAACAAAAAAGGAGGGACTAGAAAGGGAAACATATCAAGGGAGGGGACAAGGGGGACTGATTTAAAGTAAATCACTGGACTAAAAGGTAGAGCTGAAGAAGAAAGGTTAGAATTAGGGAAGGATATCAAAATGCCAGGGAGTCCACCAGTGACAGTCATAACTTTGAATGTGAATGGGATGAACTCACCCATAAAACGTAGATGAATAGCAGAATGGATTAGAATCCAAAACCCTACCATATGTTGTCTTCAAGAAACACACATGAGGCGAGTAGACACCCACAAGGTCAGAATTAAAGGATGGAGTAAGACCTTCTGGGCCTCAACGGACAGAAAGAAGGCAGGAGTGGTAATCATGATATCTGATAAAGCCAAAGCAAAAATAGACCTGATCAAAAGTGATAGGGAAGGTAATTATATTTCGTTAAAAGTGACTTTAGATAATGAGGAAATATCACTAATCAACATGTATGCACCAAATAATATAGCACCCAAATTTCTAATGAAGAAACTAGGAGAACTGAAGGAAGAAATAGACAGTAAAGCCATATTAGTGGGAGACTTAAACCAACCATTATCAAATTTAGATAAATCAAATCAAAAAATAAATAAGAAAGAGGTAAAAGAAGTGAATGAAATCTTAGAAAAATTAGAATTAATAGACATATGGAGAAAAATAAATAGGGATAAAAAGGAATACACCTTCTTCTCAGCACCACATGGCACATTCACAAAGATTGACCATACATTAGGTCACGAAAACATGGCACACAAATGCAGAAAAGTAGAAATGATAAATGCAGCCTTTTCAGATCACAAGGCAATAAAAATAATTATCAGTAATGGTATGTGGAAAACCAAATCAAAAACTAATTGGAAATTAAACAATATGATACGCCAACATCATTTAGTTAGAGAAGAAATCATAGAAACAATTAATAATTTCATCGAGGAAAATGACAATGGCGAGACATCCTTTCAAACCTTTTGGGATACAGCCAAAGCTGTAATCAGAGGTAAATTCATATCCCTGAGTGCATATATTTACAAACTAGGGAGAGCAGAGATCAATCAATTGGAAATACAAATAAAAAAACTTGAAAGCGATCAAATTAACCCCCCCCCCGAAGAAAACCAAACTAGAAATCCTAAAAATTAAGGGAGAAATTAATAAAATCGAAAGTGATAGAACTATTGATTTAATAAATAAGACAAGAAGCTGGTACTTTGAAAAAACAAACAAAATAGACAAACTACTGGTCAATCTAATTTTAAAAAGGAAGGAAGAAAAGCAAATTCACAGCATTAAAGATGAAAAGGGGGACATCACCTCCGATGAAGAGGAAATTAAGGCAATCATTAAAAATTACTTTGCCCAATTATATGGCAATAAATACACCAATTTAGGTGATATGGATGAATATATACAAAAATACAAACTGCCTAGACTAACAGAAGAAGAAATAGAATTCTTAAATAATCCCATATCAGAAAATGAAATCCAACAAGCCATCAAAGAACTTCCTAAGAAAAAATCCCCAGGGCCTGATGGATTCACCAGCGAATTCTATCAAACATCAGAGAACAGTTAATCCCAATACTATACAAACTATTTGACATAATAAGCAAAGAGGGAGTTCTACCAAACTCCTTTTATGACACAAACATGGTACTGATTCCAAAGCCAGGCAGGTCAAAAACAGAGAAAGAAAACTATAGACCAATCTCCCTAATGAATATAGATTGCAAAAATCTTAAATAGGATACTAGCAAAAAGACTCCAGCAAGTGATCAGAAGGATCATTCACCATGATCAAGTGGGATTTATACCAGGGATGCAGGGCTGGTTCAATATTAAGAAAACCATCCACATAATTGACCACATCAATAAGCAAACCAACAAGAACCACATGATTATCTCAATAGATGCAGAAAAAGTCATTGATAAAATACAACACTCATTCCTATTTAAAACTCTAGAAAGCATAGGAATAGAAGGATCGTTCCTAAAAATAATAAATAGTATATATCTAAAACCATAAATTAATATCAACTGCAATGGGGATAAACTAGATGCATTCCCAATAAGATCAGAAGTGAAACAAGGATGCCCATTATCACCTCTACTATTTGACATTGTACTAGAAACACTAGCAGTAGCAATTAGAGAAGAAAAAGAAATTGAAGGCATCAAAATAGGCAAGGAGGAGACCAAGTTATCACTCTTTGCAGATGACATGATGGTCTACTTAAAGAATCCTAGAGATTCAGCCAAAAAACTAATTGAAATAATCAACAACTTTAGCAAATTTGCAGGATACAAAATAAACCCACATAAGTCATCAGCATTTCTATATATCTCCAACACAGCTCAGCAGCAAAAACTAGAAAGAGAAATCCCATTCAAAATCACCTTAGACAAAATAAAATACCTAGGAATCTACCTCCCGAAACAAACACAGGAACTATATGAACACAACTACAAAACACTCTCCACACAACTAAAACTAGACTTGAGCAATTGGAAAAACATTAACTGCTCATGGATAGGATGAGCCAATATAATAAAAATGACCATCCTACCCAAACTTATTTATCTATTTAGTGCCATACCCATTGAACTCCCCAAAAATTTCTTTACTGATTTAGAAAAAAACATAACAAAGTTCATTTGGAATAACAAAAGATCAAGGATATCCAGGGAAATAATGGAAAAAAAAACACAAATGATGGGGGCCTTGCAGTCCCAGACCTTAAACTATACTATAAAGCAGCAGTCATCAAAACAATTTGGTACTGGCTAAGAGACAGAAAGGAGGATCAGTGGAATAGACTGGGGGCAAGCGACCTCAGCAAGACAGTTACGATAAACCCAAAGATCCCAGCTTTTGGGACAAAAATCCACTATTCAATAAAAACTGCTGGGAAAATTGGAAGACAGTGTGGGAGAGATTAGGATTAGATCAACACCTCACACCCTACACCAAGATAAATTCAAAATGGGTGAGTGACTTAAACATAAAGAAGGAAACCATAAGTAAATTGGGTAAACACAGAATAGTATACATGTCAGACCTTTGGGAGGGGAAAGACTTTAAAACCAAGCAAGACATAGAAAGAATCACAAAATGTAAAATAAATAATTTTGCCTACATCAAATTAAAAAGCTTTTGTACAAACAAAACCAATGTACCTAAAATCAGAAGGGAAACAACAAATTGGGGAAAAAATCTTCATCGAAACCTCTGACAAAAGTTTAATTACTCAAATTTATAAAGAGCTAAATCAATTGTACAAAAAACTGAGCCATTCTCCAATTGATAAATGGGCAAGGGACATGGATAGGCAGTTCTCAGCCAAAGAAATCAAAACTATTAATAAACACATGAAGAAGTGTTCTAAATCTCTTATAATCAGAGAGATGCAAATCAAAACAACTCTGAGGTATCACCTCACACCTAGCAGATTGGCTAACATGACAGCAAAGGAAAGTAATGAATGCTGGAGGGGATGTGGCAAAGTAGGGACATTAATTCATTGCTGGTGGAGTTGTGAACTGATCCAACCATTCTGGAGGGCAATTTGGAACTATGCCCAAAGGGTGATAGAAGACTGTCTGCCCTTTGATCCAGTCATAGCACTGCTGGGTTTGTACCCCCAAAGAGATAATAAGGAAAAAGACTTGTACAAGAATATTCATAGCTGCACTCTTTGTGGTGGCCAAAAATTGGAAAATGAGGGGCTGCCCTTCCATTGGGGAATGGCTGAACACATTGTGGTATCTGATGGTGATGGAATACTATTGTGCTCAAAGGAATAATAAAGTGGAGGAATTCCATGAAGACTGGAACAACCTCCAGGAAGTGATGCAGAGTGAGAGGAGCAGAACCAGGAGAACATTGTACACAGAGACTAATTCACTGTGGTATGATCGAACGTAATGGACTTCTCCATTAGTGGCAGAGTAATGTCCCTGAACAATCTGCAGGGATCTAGGAGAAAAAACACCGAGGAAAAGCAACTGCCTGACTATAGTGGTTGAGGGGACATGACAGAGGAGAGACTCTAAACGAACACTCTAATGCAAATATTAACAACATGGCAATGGGTTCGAATCAAGAACACATGTGATGCCCAGTGGAATCATGCGTCGGCTATGGGGAGTGGGGGGGAGGAAAAGAAAATGATCTTTGTCTTTAATGAATACTGCTTGGAAATGATCAAATAAAATATTATAAAATTAAAAACATAAATGAAGAAAAGATAGGTGTTAAATAATACAGAGGCACTTGAAATATTTTTAGAAAGAAAGTGAGAACTGAAAAGATTAATTATTTGCTTATTCTGAGAAAACAGAAAGTAGAAGTGAGTGAATGAATGCAGCAGCCAAAGACAGCCACAGCAACAAAATGAGAGCAGAGAAACCTGTAAGCACCTTCTTTTTAAATTGGCATAAAGAGATGGAGTGAAGGTGGAAGTGTGGTAGAGGTGAGAAGTGCAGCTGAGGAGGTCCCAACATGGGTCTGGATCATAAGGGATTAATGTTTTCTCATCGAATACATTAGAACATGTTTATTTGTAAAATAAGCTGGAGAAGGAAATGGCAAACCATTCCAGTATCTTTGCTGAGAAAACCCCAAATGGTGTTAGAAAGAGTTAGGCACAATTCAAAGCAATTGAACAACATCATTAGAACATGAGAGAGCATATGAAGGGGGGAAAGGATCAAGGAGGTAGAAGGAATATATGATATGCTCGGGTCAAAGTGAAGGCTAGTCATGAGGGGAAAGTGGTTCTTGTGATCTCAGATGACTATAGGATAGACGGGTGAGGAGAAATGAAGGAAAACGGGAAAAGGAGGGAAAGGAAGAGGCCTTGTTTTGTTGGTCAGGGAATTCCATTGAAGAATTCTACAGATGAAAAGAAATGATCTGTGAAGGAAAATAGGGAACTTGTTGTAGGAAAAGTCTGGGGGATTTATTTTGTAAACACCCACTCATCCTAATTTGGGATAGGGGTTGCTAGAACTCCTAGGGAGCAATTGCCACGTAAGAGCCTTGGAGAACATAATCCAATGAGTCTATTTTGAGACAAATGAACCTTTTAAAGGTGAGTTAAAGAGGGTGTAGAGCATTTCAGATACTAGCTGTGTTAACTGAGCAAATCGTTTTACCTCGTTTGCCTTAGTTTCCTCATGTATAAAAAGAGTTGGAGAAGGAAATGACAAATCACTCCAATATCTTTACCAAGAAAACTTTAAATGGGGTCATATTAAATTGGGCACAACTAAAAATCAACTGAACAACAACACAAGGAAAGAGGTAACTAACAAAGGAGAAGAGGTATTGGGCCTGAGGGAAAGTATGTCAGTTGGAAGAGGGTGACCTTAAAAAAAGGATAAGATAAAGTAACTAATGGAATATAGAATGGTGTTTGTAGAATAAGAGAGGAAAATCATAACCTAATAAAACAATATTTAAGATGGGAGAAAATAAGAATCTAATTCACATAACCATGAATGTAAAAGAATTTAAAAATCCAATAAAATGGGGAAAATAACATGTTGGATAAGAAAATAAAACCCTAAAATCTATAGCTTATGCTTTAAAATCCTATTCAAAGGAAAAAATGGTTGAGGGCATGTAACAACAACCAAAACAACCAAAACAGTCAAAACAACAAACTGTGCATCAAGTAAATCAAAAAAGTAGGAGTTGAAATCAGGCTATCTGTGAGAGGAAAAGCAAGAACGTCCTTAAAAGGAAAAACCAGGAATGTATGTTCTTCTGGAAATAATAAAAGAAAATAAACTAATATCAGCAAAAAAAAACTTTAGATTCCAAAATCCTTAGCATTTAAATTGATATATGAAACATTATCTGAATTATAAGAAAACAGAGAGAGCAACACAATAATTACAGGAAACATTGATATACTTTTATTTTTGAAGAAGTTTTAACAGAAAGATAAACAAAAGGAAAATATGGAACTGATCAAATTCCTGGAGAAACTAGAGTTGACTTACAGGACCAATATTCTAAATGGGACTATAAAGGAAAATACATATTCCTTAGTACCATTCCTTAGGGAATGCTTACAAAATTGACTATGTACTAGATAGAGATAGATCACAAAAAAATGTTAAAAGGCAAAAATTATATGTAGATATATACAAATATTTAGATCTATTATAGGTTTGTGAATGTTTATTTATAAGGATATATCCATATGCAGAGTGTTGTGTGTATATATATATATATATATATGCATGTATGTGTATCTTTTACAAACCATAACACAATAAAAATATTATCATTAATTCAGAGACCACAAAAAAGATATAGATTTTAAATGAGGACTAGGCAATGAAATCCTAAATCAGGAGTTGATCAAAGAACAAATCCTATAAAGTAATTATAGCTATATAAATGAAAATGATGAAGAAAATAATTATGAAACTAAATACCAAGATTTTGAGGGTAATGCTGAAGCAGTCCTGAGGGGAAAATGTATATCCCTACAAATACTTTCGTCCCTTGCTATATCACGGTTCACTTACTGTAGCTTCACTGTATCATGGGTTTTTTTTTAAATATATATCTAGGGGGATGCTGGGTATCTCAGTGGATTGAGAGCTAGGCCTAGAGATGGGAGGTCCTGTGTTCAAATCTCAAACACTTCCCAGCTGTGTGACCCTGGGTGAGTCACTCGACCCCCATTGCCTAGCCCTTACCACTCTTCTGCCTTGGAGCCAATACAAAGTATTGATTCCAAGACGGAAGGTGAGGGTTTAAAAAAAAAAGAATATATATATTCTTTTTTTAATAATAATAATTCTATATTGATATAATAATATTCTATATATAATATAATATAATATAATAATATTCTATATTTTAAAAATAATTCTATATTGTGGAGTTTTCACTATATTTCAGGATTTTGTAGATTAATACCATATTATGTACAATGGAAACGCAGTCCGCCATTACCACTTGTGCAAGTTTGTCAACATGAGATGACACACAGTACACTAGTGGCTGATGGAATGAAAGGCAACCAGCCCTAGCACTGTGTTCCGTATCCTAAGTGCTGATTGGCTCAATGACTGTAGCATCAGTCTGTTTGCTCCCTTGCTCTGTGCCTATATGTTCAGAAAGTGTTTAAGAGCATAGGAAGTGTTTATAAGGTGGGGAAGTTTTATAGGAGAGTGGGGAGGGTTTGTAAAGCCTTAAAATACATATAAGCAATAAAATAATGTAACACTGCTCCTTCACAGATTTTCACCCATTGTAGAGGTCTCTGGACCATTACTCCAGTGATAAGTGAGGGATCACTGTATACATTAACAAAATGGGAAAAGAGAACATTAAATAACTCAATGTACCTTAAAATTAGAAAGTCAACAAATAAACCTAAATTAGTACAAATGAGGAGATATAAAAAATAGAGGAAAATGAAAAAGGCTGGAAATTTAAAAAAATTATAAACAAAACTAAAATCTGGTTCCTTAAAAAGACTAACAAATTATAAACTCTGCATTAGAAAGGGTGTAGAAAATCAAATCAATAAAATAGAAATGGACAAGGTGAAATCAAATAAAACCAGTAATAATAAAAAGAATAAAAGCACATTGTGTATTTACATGACAAAAAACCTGAGAACACCAAAGAAATAGACAAATATCTTCTAAAATATACAAAATACTCAAACTACCTGAAACCAGATAAGGGTTTTAAATCATCTAATCTCAGAAAAGGAACTAGATCTAACTGTGAAGGAACTATCAAAGGAAGAAAAAAAAATCCTTCACAAATTACTCTCAAAAACTGAAAAAGAAATCTCCCTGGCAGAATACTTTTATAATGCTTTTATAGCAGGTAAACTAGGAAAAGATAAAGCACAGAAGGAAAACTAGAGGCCGATGCCATCCATGAATGTTGACTCAAACATTTTAAGCACAACTATCAGATTTATTCAAGAAATGATTCATTATGGTCACATGGAATTTATACCAAGGATGCAAGGAATGTTCAACCCTACCAAAAGAATTAATATAATTAATAATATTTAAAATACATATTCAAAACCAAATGGCCATCTGAATAGATACAGAAAATATTTTCAACAAAGTATACTGTATGCTTAAAATCTTACAAAGTATATGCCTAGAGTTCATCAAGAGAAACCAGTGGCTATCTCCTTTCCTGTGAATTAAACTCCAGCTGGGTCATTTATAGTCCAAAGGGCATCCAACATAAGATGATCATCAAAGATTCTCATATTTCCATATCACATTTTTGTATTGATCTTCTGTCATCTGCCCCCCTGTGCTTCTTGTGTATGTATATCTACAAAACCTTAGCTATCTGTCACAATGGTCTCTTTAGATAGCTCCTTTGAGGTAGAAAGCTCAACTGGAAAACAATGGCAATGATCCAGATTTGATGCAATAATAGTCTGAACCAAGGCAGCAACTATGTAAGTGAAGGTCAAAATGACAAAATTGGGCTAGAGATTGGGTATGTGGGGTCAGGATCAAAGAGTTGGGGGTGATACGGCTGCAAATCTGGGTGAGGGGAAGGATGAGAGCATCCTCAAAAGAAATAGGAAAGTTGGGATGAGGGAGAGAGAAAATAGTGAGCTCCCTTTTAGACATGTTTAAATTTGAAATTCCTGGGAGATATCTATTTCAAAATGTCAAAGAGGCAGTTGTGAATGTGAATCCTGAGCTCAGGAGAGAGATTAGGGCCGGCTATCTAGACTGAAAATCATCTGAGGTCTTCATCTCCAATTATGGGACTGTGTGAACATGGGCTTCTTGCCCAGTCTCTTTACAAACTGACTGTTCAGTCTCTGCCATCCAATGCAGTGAGTTCAAAAGATCCTTGAACAAAGATCCTAGGAGTAGAACAGACTCTTTTTATTAGACTAGCCTTTAAGATAGTAACCTACCCACTCACCGATGTCTACATACTAATTGTTTCCCAAAACATAGTTGGAGCTGGCACTTGCATCCCCTGTTGTGAGATCCTACGTCACTCTTTCTTTGTAGACCCCTCATCCCCTACAGGTGCCTTGCCTAACAGAATCTGCTGAGATGGCATGAGGACACTACTAATATTTTCTCCATCCACTTCTGCTTTAGAGTTTTAAAACTCACTTTGACCCACGGGGCAACCAGCTTCTCAGTAAGTGATGTATTAACTTCTACTGCTTTCTGCACATTTCTAGGTTACATGATTGATGGGGACTGTCTGCCACTTCTCTAGTAATTGAGAATCCAAGACCTCTGGGGAATTCTGGTTAATTAGGCTATGAATTCAGGGCTTTCCAGGACTGTGAACACTGGTGTAAAAGACTGATGAACAACCTCTGCTCCTGTATATTCACTCACTAAGCCTTACTTCATTTGATAATTGTAGATCTCGTAGAGACTTTCCCTACTGTTCTTAATTTGAACCTAAACTCGGCTCGGCTCATGCATTAGACAAATATAGTTCACTGGGCCAAAAGAAGGTTCCTTGAAGATTGACATCTCCCCATAGCAGTGCTATGTCCCTGCTGTATGACTTCTGAGGTGTATCAGGACCCTGTTGTTGTTCAGCCATTTATAAGCTGAATAGAGCTAGATCTCCTGAAGACTGCTGTAGCTTTCCATGGGGCATCTGTGCTAATAAACTTTAGGCTGATGATTCAAGCTGTAATCCATTTATTGCTACCACATAGTATAATTACTGACAATGCCATAAATTTATCATAATGTGGGCTCCAGTGGATAATGGTATTTATTGCTAACATTAGTAACTTATACTTAAGTTATTTATATATACAGATGTATATATATATATATATATATATGTATATAATCTCATTGGATCTTACCAAAAAACATGAGAAATGGTGATGATTAGTCTTCCCATCATACATGATGCATACACTGAATCTCAGAGAAGTTGGGATATAGTCATAGTCATAGCTGATAAGGCCAGAGGCAAGATTTTACCTAGTTCTTATGTCTATGACACTTTCATGCATTCTCTACATCTTTCTTAGTCAAAGAAAATCACAGGATTGGAGAGCTGGTGAGAACTGAGATAATGTATGAGTAAATCTAATTCCCTTCCACTTTTGCCCTTTTAGTTCATGGTGCCTATGCTAGGAATGAAATTTTTTTTTTCATTTCCTGGATACAGCAAGAGTAACGAACAGAAAAGAGACTTTTTAGTCTGGATATTTTAGAAATACAAATGTAGCTAGATGGCACAGTAGAATGTTGGGTCTGGAATCAGGAAGACTTCTCTTTCTAAATTCCAATCCAGCCTGAGAAACTTACTAGCTCTGTGACCTTAGGCAAGTCACTTAACTCTGTTTGATTCAGTTTCCTTAGATTGAAAACTATTATGTGCAATGTCTGAAGCCAGATTTAAACTCAGGTCTTTCAGACTCTGAGAACACCACTCTCTACTCCGAAACGACTATTACATTGAAAAGTGGAGTGGAAGTGAAAGTGTGGGGAGAGCCAGAACTGATTTATGAAGATTATTGAGAGCTAAGTGGAAACTAAGGCATTAACACAATAATTCAAATGTGAGTTGATGAAGGACTAAAACAAGTTGGTAGTGTTGGAAGAGAGAATAGAGGAAATATAAGAGGTGTTCAAAGTTAGATCATATGGGAGTTGATAGTTGATTGGTTATGAGATGTGTAATTGAAGAGTCAAGTATGACACCTAAATTTCAGATCTGGGTGACTAGGATGATGGTGATGCCCTCCACAGAAATACAAAATGTTAGAAGAGGAGAGAACTTAGGAAGCAAGATACTGAACTCAGTTTTGAACATGTTGAGTTTTGGAAGAGTAGAGGACATCCTGTTCAAGATGTCTTATTGATTGTTGGGGATGACAGACTGGAGGTCAGTAAAGGACTTGATAAATTGATCTGAGAAATATAAGCATAATAATAATAGAGAGAAGATAACTGATTCTACAGGAGATGATGATATCTGGAACCAAAACATTAGAAAGGGGGGAGATATTAAGATCCAGGATAGAGTTCTGAAGAATACCATTCTGATGAAGATACAGTAAAAAAAGACTGAGAATGAATAATCAGATAATCAAGAGGAGAGAGAACCAGAAGAGAGTTGTGCCATGAAAAAAAAAACGGAAAAAAGATGACATCAGGAGAATAGAATTGACAGTGTCAAAGGATTCAAAGATGTCAATAAAAGTAAGGATTTTAAAGCTCATTAAATCTAGCAATTAAGAGATCATTAATATTGTTGCAAAAGGAAGATCCAATTCAACATTGAGGATGAAAATCAAACCAAAGAGTTAAAGAGAGAATGAGCTGAATGGAAGTGGAAGTACAGAACGTAATGGCCAGTTAAGGAGTTTGGCCATGAAAGGAAGAAGAGCTAATATAAGACAGTAATTAGTGTGGATGAATGAATCAAAGGAGGACTTTTTGAGGATTTGAAAAACAGGCTTGTTTTTAAATTGTTGAGAAGCAGCCTCTAGACAAAGGATGGCTGAAGACTGGTAAGAGTGGAGATATTGGAGGGACAAATCTGCCAAAAAAGAAAGGATGGATTGAGGTTACTTGGTCTTGTATAGTTTTGCCTTAGCAAGGAGAAGAGCTTATTCATATGAGACAGGAGTGAAAAAGGAGAGAGTAGCAGAAGGCATCTAAGGGATACTGAAACACAGAAGGGTGGATATGATAGAGCTCTCAGCAAAAGGTCTTATGTTTTTTCAATGAGATCTAGCACAAGTTGCTCAGCTGAAAGGGTCAGAGGAAGGTGAGTTATAGGAGCTTCAAGGAGGAATGAAAAGTTTGGAAAAGCCTCTGTGGTGAGTGTCTTGGCAATGCCTTGTAGCAGAAAGGGCTAAGGTGAGTTTATCCTATAGTGGACCCAATTTGTAATGAACCCAACCATCAGGCTTCTGCATTTTTCTCTAGCTTAATTCCACATCTATGTCATTGCTGTCCTTTTTTCTTGAAGAAGATCAAAATGACATCACAATGTTGGAGTCAATGTACAGTGGATCTCACTGTGACTGATGAAACCAATATGAATTTAGAAGTCTATTTAGCAGATCTAGCACAAATAGTCCATTGAGGAGGGAGATATCTTTATATATGAGCATCTCATGTTACTTTGGAGCTACTGCAATTCTGTTTTGTTCATATTACATAGCACTTTCTTTGATGCAGACACACCATGTTGGACAGTCCTGTGCCAGTGTCTCCCATGTCTTCCATTCAATACCAAAATTCTTCAGAGAGATCTGGAGGAAAAAAAAAAACTATGTATGACATTTCAAAGGCAAGAGAAGATAAGGCAAGAAGGGTAATCTTGGTTTTGTCACTGAGCCCAGTGCCTACCACATAGTAGGCATTTGACAAATGCTACTAGATTGACTGATGATAAGAAAGAGGACACAGAAAAATGTAGAATTGAATTTTTCACCAAGGGATTAAGACAAGGAAAAAAGAAGGAAGCCAGGATAGACAAAAGTAGAGAGACTGAAAATCCTAGTAAGGCAAATGATTTAATATCATGCATAAGGCAGATGGAGAGGTGGAATAATGACAGATTTTAATCAGAGGAAGTCTAGAGCTCCTGAACATGGAGGTTGATATTTCTGGGTTTGCTTGATGTTAATAGAGGAGTGGGTCATATGATTACACTGAAGAAATGGCACATTAAAGAATTTGAAGGAATATAAGAAGTTCCTAGAACAATGGCAGGAATTTAGGTGGAGAGAAAGACTATGAACCAGGTACAATATTTTTGTTATATTATTTCCCAATTGCATACATGCCTACATACATAAATAATTTTTAGCATTTGCTTTCTGACATTATGCAATCAAACTCTCCCTTCCTCCATAAGGTAGCAAGCTATCTGATAAGTGTGCTCTCATGCAATACATATTTTATATTCCTTATTTTGTGGAAGAAGACACATATAGCCCATTCAAGAAAAAAGAAACTCATGAAGGAAATAAAGTGATAATAGTATATTTCAGTTTGTATTCACTCTCCATTGGTTCTTTCCATGGTAGTGGATAGCCTTTCTCATCCTGAGTCTCTTGGGGTTGTCTTGTGTCCTTGCATTGTTGATAATAATCATGTCATTTATAAATGGTCATCATATCATAGTAATTCCAATTCTTTGTCACCACAAAAACAGCTACTATAAACATATTTGGACATATAGGTCCTTTTCCCCTTTCTTTTGTCTTTTGGGAATATAGACCTAGTAGTGGTATTTCTGGATTGAAGGGTATAACCAGTTTTATGGTCCTCTGGACAAGGTTCCAAGTTGCTCTCTGAAATATTTGCATCAATTCACAACTTCACCAACAATGTATTGTTAGTGTTCCAGTTTTCCCACATCTCCTACAACATCTTTTTCATTTTCCTATATTGCCATATTAGTCAATCTGATAAGTATGAAGTGGTACCTCAGAGTTGATTTAATTTGCACTTCTCTAATCAGTGATTTGGAGCATTTTTTAAAAATGTGGTTATAGTTTTGATTTCTTCATCTGAGAACTAACTGTTCATATATTTTGGCCAACAATCAATTGGGGAATGACTTGTGTTCTAATCAATTTGACTCAGTTCTCTGTATATTTCAGAGATGATATCTTGGTAAATGATCTTTGCTACAATTTTTTCCACCTGTTTTCCTTCCAATCTTGATTTCATTAGTTTTGTTTGTGTAAAACTTTTTGAATTTATTGTAATCAAAATTATCCATTTTACAGCTTGTTGTATTCTCTGTCTTGTTTGGTTGTAAATTCTTTATGGCTTGCAAGTAAATTATTCCATAGGCACAACATTTCTTAAGGAGAGGGGATTGTCAAGGAGGCCATTAGATATCAACCATCAGAATCTTGATTATATGATAAATATTAATTGACTAAATATTAAAGGAGGAATGGTTACTGGGTGATAGTGGTAGAGGAAGAACTTGGAAATAGAAGTGGGAACTATGAGATATTTCAACTTTCCTATCACAGCTAATGAGCCCTGGGAGTTATGACCTAAAGTTCAAGCAATGCCACAAAGGGTGACCTGGGAAGCTATTACACCGGAAGGGACCCAGGCTTCAGTGAGTTCAAGAGGATGGAAAAAGTAAGAAAGGGGAAGGCTTTTTTGTTATCTGTGTGCAGCTTTAGAATAGAGGAGGAGGATGGAGGGGAATGCAAATAAAGGAATGATCACCTAAGAATGAATGATGTGTTTAAACAATGCTTTGAGTGTTCAGGTGCAACCCTACAACTAATGGCAACCTGAACTCATTCCTAAAAGATTAACATTTTCCCTCCTTGGTAATACTAGGGTCACTCTCAATGGAATGCCTGGGGTAGAAAAGCTAGAATAGTCCCCTTCTTTCTTGGCAGGCAGTTTCCTCTCATGAATGCCCTCCTGATTGTCAATCACCTTCTGAACCAGTGACCCCCAGAATTCAACACAATAGTACAGAGGAGGTGTGATGGAGGAATGCACTACCATGGCTATTGCTGCTTATTCCTAGAAATCTGTCAGTCTTCAGGCTTTGTAATACTTTCTTCATCAAAATGCTTGAATACCCAACCTGTAGCCCCTCAACAGAGCATCCTTGATCACAATCAAGTCCCTATCCCTGACCGAAGTCCTTACTATTTCAAGATGCAATAGATAGTGGTAGTGAACCGTAGTTGTTTCTGAAATAGCAGCAAAATAAATGGAAATATCTGGTGATGAAAAAGAGCTTATCATTTCAATAATGCTTTGTCATTCAATAGTATAATTGTCATGAAATAGCTGTTTTCATTATGAAGAATTTCAGGGAGGTATATCTTTTTTATCAGTTATAGGATAGAAGAAAAATTTTAAAAACATTTCAACAGGCCCTTGTATTTCATAAATGGATGGATGGATGGATGGATGGATGGATGGATGGATGGATGGATGGATGGATGAACAAATGGATGTACCAATTATTTAAATGATTAGTTTTGGGAAAGTACTTGCAAAGTGATAAGATACAAATGCAAGCTATCTAGAGGATCCCTTTAAATAGGAAAAGACAGCACCTAGGAGGGAAGAAGAGAGGAGAGTTTTAGATTGGAAAAATAAAGAGGAATGGTGATTAGAACCAAAGAATAATTGTTTTGAGTCTTTCTTAGTAATGGTAGGACTGGCTTAACTACTATTCTCTGAGCTATACCTGAAAGAAAGAAACAAACCTTTAAGTCCCTACTATATGAAGTGATAAATAATTCTAATGAGAGGGGAGGGAAGCAAGTCTTAAGCTCCTACTATGTGCCAAATTCAGACTAAGCGCTTTATGAGAATTATCTCATTTTGTCTTCACAACAACCATGAGAGGGAGGTGCTATTCTTATCACCATTTTTTAGTTCAGGAAACTGAGGCAGATCAAGGTTAAGTGGCATTGCTAAGACATAGTATGTGTCTAAAGATGTATTTAAACTCGAGGGTTTTTTTTTTGAAAATTTTATTTAGTCAATTTAGAACATTATAACTTGGTTACAAGAATCATGTTCTTTCCCTCCCCTCCCCCACTCCTTCCTGTTGTCGACACGCAATTCCACTGGGTGTGACATGTGTCCTTGATCAGAACCCATTTCCATGTTGTTGATGTTTGCACCAGGATGATCATTTAAAGTCTCCATCCCCAACCATATCCCCACTGACCCATGTGATCAAGCAGGTGTTTTTCTTCTGTGTTTCTGCTCCCACAGCTTTTCCTCTGAATGTGGATAGTGTTCTTTCTCGTAGATCTCTCTGTGAGCATGGGTTTTCTTGCCTGTGGCTCTTCCTCACTGCCTGTAGGTGAGCACTCTGTGTCATGTATGGAGAAGACTAAGAAGTGGTATGGTGGATCTAAGTCCACACATAGCATGTTAAGATATCATCCAATTGCATAGTAAGGCTGGGTCTGGACAAAGTAAGTATCATGGGAGGCTGCTGGATAAGCCTAGCCTTGGAATGAAATGGGGTGCCATGAAGAGCTCATCCAATGGCCATGGAGCTTGGGGAGCACACAGAGACATCCTGCAACTGCTTGTACTCTGTTGACCAAGCTGAGAAGGGCAAGACTTTTGATTAGTTGTTGAGCTGGAAGAGGGACATATTCGAAAGGAACAGACCAGTCAAAGTGCTTCTTCCTACTTGGCCTCATTGGGCTGAGAGAGAAGGCTACAAGTGGCAGAGGATGGGCTTTCTTTCTCCTTCCTGATATAACTTCCTACCAACATGTCTGTGCAGATGTTGTATCTACCTTCAGAAAAGACACGATTCTCGAGGATAGCAACTGTTCTTAATGTCCTTGGCACTCAAGTGCTGAGAATCCAGCTTTTAAAAAAAAGGAATGAAATGTATTGAATTTCATCGAATCAAGGGAAATTGGACTTTGAAATGATCACTTATTCAGTCAGCTAGCCAGAAACTCCTGAATACCTCCATTTTAGCAAAGCATTAGACAAAGACTCTGGTTATTCTTGTGAACGTGATGGAAAGATTTGAGCTCTATCAGAGGAGTCATGTGTTTAGCTGTATGAATGACTGGGCCCATTGAGTAGCTCTCAAGTCTGAGATATCTATTTGGGCAGAAGTCTCTTTTGGACAGCCTCAAAGATCTGTCCTTGGTCCTAAGCTTTTAAACTATCTATCAAGCATGGATAAAGGCACAGGCAGAAAGCTTATTCAATCCTCAGATGATACTAAGGTAGGCAGGAAAGCCAACATTTTGGATGATAAATTTGGGATCCAAAAAGATTTAAAGAGTCAGAATGTTTGCCAGAATCTAATCAAATAAAGAAGGGAACAATTGAGGAGAAAATGAGTCTGTAGAGAGCTTGTTAGGAGATTCAATTAAGCCAGTTCATTCTGAAAGGACACACAGATGAAAGTGGAAAGCAGACTCCAAACATCTGAGAAGTAGACATGCCCCCAACACCCCAACATGGAATTGCGGTCTCATAAAATTTGTTCCAATACAGACTGATATAATTGGAAAGGCAAGGTACTGGATAGGCATTTACAAAATTTAAAATGGTTCCAGACCTGCAGCAACCAACCCGACATTCTATGGGGCTATGGTGGGTTAAAAAGTGGCTGAGTGTGTGTGTATTTCAATGAGAATGGAGAGACTCACATTAACAACGTGGAAGATGAGGAAATACTTATCAAAGGAAGTAGTATGCGAGCTAAGCCTACAGAGGACCAAGGATCCTATGACACACTTTAGTAAGCTGGGCTTGCTAATAGGAGGAATGATAAATGCCAAAAGAATGCAAGACCAACCCCAAACATGGCAAGTCATCACATTGTGGTAAATTTATAGGAGGAGATGAAGAAGAAATACATAAGCCAGATGGAAAGCAATGGAAGGCAACCTGCACATCTGAGATAATCCTTATGTTGAGGAAGTCACAGACCCAATCAAGTGAGTGTTGAGGCAAAGAGAAAAGGGCTGGTGAAAAGGAATAGGACAAGTTTTTATTAAGGCACTTCAAATGTTTTTCTTCTCAAAGGAAATGTATGTAGATAAGAATGTGGATTTGCAATTCTTTATTTTAATGGACAAGTACTTTAATTCTATATGTATAACAGAACCAGTCTATTTAATATTTTTCTTCATATGCTGAGCTATGCAGCAAGGGCAAAAACACAAATAGCACTCAAACATTGCAGCAGACTGTTTAGGAAATCAGAAAGAAGGGGGAAATGGAGTTAAAATTACCTAGAGCACTGATGAATTGAAACCAGCAAGGTGTGAGGAATTTGATGAATTTGGAAGAAAAATGTAGGCATTGGAAAATGTAATGCATTTTATTGAAAACCATAAAATTCTTCAAGACCCATCTAATTTCAGACCCATAAGTGGGTTTAGATCAAGGCAAAGTAGGTAATTGAGATAAAATGACTACAGATTGTATAAATCTGATCCTGGGCACTTTGATATAATGACCCTTCAATAATTAACCCCCTCAACCTTAGAGTTTCTAGAGGAAGTATCAGTTTCTTCTCAGAAATGTCTTTGAGTTAACAGCTGGTCTTTTTTGTAAAAGATGTGAATGTGCTTCTTATATAATCACTGAACAATGTGTGCTGTCCTGAAATAACCAGGGAGGTTTGGCTGATTCCCCAGTTATGCTCACTAGAAAGGCTTTTTAACTAGGATAGCATAGCTTTTATGGCTAAAATTGCTGCCTGAGGTGTATCATGTACTTTCAACAAAATGATGGAACTTGTATACTTAATTTCTTACTTGCTCATCTAAAAATATATTCTTCTGGACAAGATACAGTAAGAAAATTCATGGAGCTATCATTTCCCATGCAAACACTTATTCTGCAATGACAGGGAGTTTCATAGAAATTGAAAGAAAAGGACAATATTTGCTGAGGAGATATAAAAGAGAAACGGGGCTAGAAGAATAATAGTTCCAACTTAAGTTAGGGAAGAAGAAAATGAAAGCTGTAATATAAAGTGCCTGAATTGAAGTAGAGAGGGATTTGGGCTAATACTGTCTAGACAAGGGACCTAGGAGAAGTAGAATGTAGGATGTCAAAAATCACTTCATTCTTTTTTTTTTCTTTATGGTGATCTGATAAGAAATTGCAAATTGGGAGCTTTTCCCAAGCCATGAGACTTTTTTCTTAATTTTAAGTCGAGTCCAACACAATTTAAAAATCAAGAGAAAAAAAAGGGAGAAGTAAACAAAAGAGAAAGAAAAATAAATAGGAGGAAAGAGAGATTTCCAGACTTTTACCTTGCATATCAAGGTCCTAAAGGGAACATTTTAGTGTTGTTGTCAGAAAAGAACATTTTCATGTCATTGAGGGAAAGGGAGAAACTGAGCAATGAGGAAAAAGAAACCTTTCCTCCTCTTGCCTCTCTTACCCATATTACCAGCAGAAAGGGAAAAGAAAATGGTAATGGGTGAGAAAATGAGAGTTCTCTAGTTATACTAAGTTACATTGGCTTCATATTGTGAGTGTTTCCTCTACAATTCCCCAAGAGAAAATGAGAAAGACAAATTTCAATGCTCTTAGAATAAAGCTCAGTATATGTTGTTAACCACAAAATAATTCAACTCCCTTTTTATGTAACATCAATGAAATCAGTAAACTTTGCTCCTAAGGGAAGGTGGGCTTTATTCCCACCACTCCACATACCAAGGAATCCCAAAATGTAGTCATAAGACATGACCAAGGTCTTCAATTAAATGTCAAAATGTGGCTCTTCTTGGTGATTCTTTTATGAAAAGTGAATAAGTCCTTTGATTGCATTAGAAAAGGCTCAGTGGTTCTAATTGGAAATGGATCTCATGCTCAGAAGCTCTAAGCAGCTGAGCTGGGAATCAAGTACAATGAATCAGATCAGTGGGTATTTGGTGCAATATTAGGGAAGGAAGCTCCTGAATAGCAAGATGAAATAGAAAGATGGGGAAGGGGTTTCCTGTCATTTCTTTAGTCCCATATTATCTAGACAATCTTGAAAATGGGGTACTTAACCAATAGGAATCACAGGATTCACCAGAAAACAGAAAATATACTCTCTGTACGAATAATTCTTAACCTGAGTCCCACACAGCTAGAAAGGATCAAGAGGTTGATTGCAAGTTGTCTCTGTCCTTGGATGGATAAAAAAAAAGCTGTCTTTTCACTAGCCTCTGACTAAAATGTAGCATTTCTTCAATTCATTTTATTCATTTAAAGGTGTTATTCTGAGAAAGAGTCTGTAGACTTTCCCAGATTGCCAAAGGGGTCCATGGCACAAACATGGTGAAGGACCCTTAGATATTTGTATTTTGGTACCCCCAAGGTGCTTGAGGCTTTAAGGTGTAGGATTCTGAGAGTATAAAGAAAGCTGGCAAAGGAGTCATGAGAAACCTAGCTCTGGTCATTGAAACTCATAGCATGAAGAGGAGTGGTCCCAGTCAAGAGACTTGCCCATGAGATCCCATGCATGATGGCAAAGGGAAGGGAGGAAGGAGGAGGAGCTCCCCCCGCCCCCCGCCACTCAACAAGGGGTGAAAGGATATCTAGGTCCCAGAATTCTTCTTTCATCAGTTGTCTTGATCTCACTTTTTCCTTTCTTTGGTGACTCACATTGTATGTATTTATGCTAAATTTCTGCCTACTCTTCCAATGCATGCTATATGTAATATACATACACATGTACATGTATTATATAAATATATATGTGTATATGGTATGTATACACACATGTATGACTATATGAAAGTGTGGCCCAAGTTTACAAGAAGGGAAGATTTATGGCTTCTCTTCTTAATGTTCCATCTCAGTCAGTTCCCTTATTTTGAGTCAATGGTGGCCACCAGATGAATGTCAAAGGTGAGCATGCCAGTGGGGGATCATAAGCCTCGGTTCTAGGGATAGTTGCTGGAATAACTCCCTAGAAACCAAGGAAGGAGCCATTCATGTGGAATCCATCCCTCTAGAACAAGTGTGAGTTGTGAGAACATCCCAGAAATGGTCCTACACCAAAGTAAAAAAAACCTTCCATTTTAATACTCCACAACAATACTCCCATGTATCTGTACTAGTGCACCAATAAAGGTTGCATCTCCTCTCTGACTCAGCATTCAAGAGTTGCATTTCAAAGAAAAACAAGACCAAACGAGTCAACAAACAAGGCATTCTCTGCCCAATCTTGTATGTCAGTCTGGATTTCATCAGCCTTGATCTTAAGTAACAGACATAAACTGCATCATTTGGTGATATATGAAGCCTCTCTAGCTTGGTGTGTTGGGAGCCAATGGTCACTTCCATATTATAAAAAGGTCTAGGGGTAAGAGACACACAAAGCCCAGAATTGCTATCATTTTGAAATTTTGATATCAAAGAATGGATGGCATATCAAATTAGAGCAATATATGATTTATTAAACAATCTGTCTGAAAATAAATGTATTATGCAAAGCTGAGCATCTCTCCAATTCTTTTTTCTTGATGTGATTTTAAAAGCATTTAGAGATGTCACAATTTTTGATGGGGTCTCCAAATCAATTCAGTAAATATTCATCAAGCCGATTGTCTATACATGACCCCGTGTTAGGTACCTAGGATTTAAAGACAAAAATGAACCAGTCTCTGCCTTCAAGCAGTTTACATTCTACTAAAGGATACAACGTGCCAATAGAGATATACAGTAGTAAAGAGAATGCAAAATAACCTCAAAGGGGGGAGAATTTGAATAACTCAGGATATGGGAAAAGACAACAGTGTTAAGAATAATGAAGCTACCAGCACAGTCTGAGCCAAGAAGATCAGTCTTCATCTTCCCAGCTTGCCTTGTGCAGCACTTTGATAAATTTGAAATACACATATGTGTGTGCATGTATGGACACACATGCAACCATATGATCATTACGAGAGTCACTCATTTATCCAACATTCTCAAAAGATGGTTTAGGTGGTTTAAAGTTCATGTCATCATTAGATCCATCAGGAACTTTTCCTTATTCATACAGTTTGCTGTGGAAAAAGAAAAATTAAGTTTCATGTAACTAACCTTTAATAGGTTTGAATCTGGGGAGCTGCTGTGGGTACTCTTTTTTCCGTAATTCTGATAAAGCATGAAAAAGAAGTGATCTGTGTTTTGCTGAAAGTATTCGATGTTTGATGGGACTGCCCATTCTCTTGTAGAAAGCATGAACCTATAAAACAAAACAAAACAAAATGCTACAGATTTAAGAGACAGGGTGCTTTCCATGCTGCCTGCAGCTGAAGGAATAACAGCTTAGTTCATAAGAGGAAAACCATGTCCTTGACCACCCTAAGGATCAAACATCTGTTTGCAATATCCCCTAAGTTCCCCCACCCTTGTCTCAGCTAAATAATTTTTGGTTTACACTCTGTTTCTTTCTACATAGCTGAATAGATGGATATGTTTTCATCCTGACCCTATATGTATAGACTCTTTTACTAAGCCCCAGTTTTTATACTAAACAATCCTTCACTCATCTTTTACCTAAAATGCATTAAAGGCTTCTAGGTATTAGATAGCAAAGATGCCTTACTCTTAGGACAACTAGGTGGCATAATGGATGGTGTCAAGCCAAGACTCAGGAAGACTTATTTTCCTGAGTTCAAATGTGACCTCAGACACTTACTCATTGTGTGACTTGTAGTAAGTTACTCAATCCTGTTTACCTCCGATTCTGTATCTATAAGATGAGCTAGAGAGGGAAATGGCAAACCACTCTAGTATCTTTGCCAAGGAAACCCAAAATGGGACACATGAAAAGTAATACACAACTGAAAAATGACTTAACCAAATCTTGCTCTTGGTTAGAGAGAAAAAGAAGCTGATTCTTGGCTCACATAAGCTATTGACATTTTTTATTTTATTTTTAAGGATGTCTTAAAATGATTAAAGGTAGGAGAAACTAAAATTATGAGGGGGGAAGTTGGGGTTATTTTTGTTTGTTTTATGCAGTGAGTAGAAAAATGCTCTGAACCACTTACTAATTAATGAACAGCAACAGTCTCTATGCCACTGACCCTTGACATTTCTCTTTAATTAAAGATATCTATTTGTCTTTCTATCTATCTATCATCTATCTCTCTGTTTATCATGTATCTATCTATCTATTCTTGTTAATTAAAAACAGTAAAGAACTATAATTATAGATATATTTAAGGCATTGAGACTTTTGTCTCATGTGTCCCAGGCATCATGCTCATTCTCCAATCCCCTACTCCTTCATATACCTACTTGGTTATGGACGAGAATGGCCTCAGCTTTCTCTAACTTGTCCTATTCCTGTACCTTATCTTTAACTACCTTGAAGCTTGGTATGGCCATTGAATCCTAATTTTCTACATTTAATAATCACATCAGCTTCCATCTTTATTTTTCTTAATTAAAGGAATGTGATGGGTCAAATCTCCTAGGCACTTGCATTGATATTCTATCCTTGGAATAAACAAGGAAAACAATAGCAAGCATAATTTTATCTTGCTTTAAGGTTGGCAAAACTCTTTTAAAATATTATTTTATTCCATATTCACAACAACACTGAAAGGTAAGTGCTATCCTTGTCCTCATTGTAATGATAAGGAAACTGAGGCAGTGACTTGCCCAGAGTCTCACAGCTAATAAATGTCTGAGGTTGGACTTGAATTCAGATCTTCTTGCCTCCAGGTTCTGTACTGCATCATGTAAATGAATTATAAATTTTAGTTTCAATCCTGTTTTGTGAAGGGTTAGGATGAGTCATCTTGGAGTATAAAAAGGGCAACATTTGTTGGCCCCAAGAGGTTTTTGGTTTTCTCCATAAGATCAACAACTTGTGATATTTATTGTAGGGAGTAAGTTCTTAAGAGCATCCAGGTATGATATTATTCCTGTATAGACTTACATTTACATTGTGAAAAGGCACAGGATGTCTTGATAAAGTCCAAGTTCAAAATAATTCAGTGATGTGAGGTTATTTCCCAAAGAGGCTAATGCAATTTTAGGCGATAGCAGTGGAAATAAAGAACCTAGGATGAAGATGATGACAATCCTATTTTATTTTGCTGTGTCAGATATAATTCATAGATAGATAGATAGATATTAATCATCTACACATTTCAAGGTACTGTTTTAGACACAGCAAAAACAAAGATGAAAGAAAATATGACCATTATTATGTGAGGATTTGAATCCAGGAGAGGGAATGAAATATAGAAATCAAGGCATCATCACGAGCCACTTAGTTTCACTCAGGCTCAGTCCCATCCTTGGTAAAAATGAGAATATCTAAAACTCAGCTGCCAGCCTCAGTTTCTTCTTGAACCAAATGATGATGGGAAAGAAGACCAGTGATTTCATTGAGAAAGGAACTCCCTTAGAGAGAGCTTTCTCTACCAATGTCTCTTGGCCCCTTCTATTCAATTTACAATCTTATCAGAGATAAGTCAAGTCAAAGAGCCTGAAACAGGTTCTAGGAACTCAATTCTATCTTAAGCACTGAGGACACAAACCCAAGGGAAAGCAAAGACCACTTGTGGTCAGCAGGAGCTTTGCATTACATTGGCAGAGATATGAAGTCAGTGGGAGTGAGGAGAGGGAGGAGGTAGTAATGCAGGACCATAATGGGGAAGTGTGGGAAATGAGTGATGGTTGAGCTGGGTCTTTCCATAAAATGGATGTTCCAGGAATAATTCACCAATGGGAGAAAGGAGCCACAGAAGCAGAGGAAGAGGTGGCTGAACCATGGTGCCAGTCTAGTACTCAAAGGTTAAGTGACTTCCCCAAAGTGAAACAGGCAGCCTGTGTCAGAGGCAAGATTTGAACCTACATCTTTCTGGCTACGAGGCCCACATTTTCTAATGTACAAAAAAAGAGCTTGAAACACTGAAAATGTCTCCTAAAAGTAGCTGTTATCATTACAAATAGCTATAATGCAAATTAGAAAAGAATGAAAAATATTGAAAAGGGAACAACGTCAGGAGATATTTAAAGGAGAAATGGATTCTAGCTGGGTCAGTCAGAGAACACGGTGAAAAAGGTTGTGGTTGGAGAATGAGTTTTGAAATGAGGGAAGGAGGGAAGAAAATACCCTGGAGGCAGGTATCCCTGTATCTCCTCGCACTGGATGTAAGCTCCTCGAATCCAGGACCTGCTTCATTTTTGCCTTTATATCCCCTGTGTCTCAGAGGGTCTTTGGGTTTCATAGTTACTTAATGACTATTTGCTGAGTTGAAATGAACAGAACTGAACACAGGCGGGTTTGAGGGGCATTTGCAAAAGTAGAAATAGCAGGATTTGGGATCTAGTAGACTCCTGGGATAAAATTGAGTGAAGAGTCAAGGGCGGCCACACTATCTATCCAGAACTGGGGCCCACATTAGAGGAAGGATGTTGGCACATCAGACCCCAGGCAGGGGAGGGCCCAGGACGGTGAGAGAACCCAAACTGCCTCCCAGGCCAATGAGCAGCAACTCACATGAAAAAAAAACCGCTGTCCAAACTGGAGGTGCTGACTTAGAGAGCAATGTGAGCTCCTCATTATTCTTCCACCAGAAGCTGCCTGACCATTTCTTGTCTAGGAGATCTGTGCTTTGGGGGAGGTTTAGTGTGGATGGCCTCTGAGGACCAGCCCCCCCCCCATTCCTAAATTAAATAGCTCCAGGAACTTTTCACTATCATGTAGCAGCTTCGGAAGGCCAGAGAATTCTTCAGTAGCTAAGAATAGGAGGTGGGGCTGGGATTTCTGAGTGTAATGTATGTGAAGCATCTTCTAAGAATAAAGCCTGACATAAATGAGCTATTAGTACTGTTATCATGGTTAATAGCCAGGAGTGATTAAATGCAGTTAGGCCTGCCAACACTATGAGGCTCAGGACACGCATTGGGTAACAAAGTAGAACTGGCCAACACAGACTTCAGCATCCCTCCTCCCTCCTCTTAATTCCCCCTTCCCTTCCTTTTTTGGCATGCTTTGCCTCTCGTAGAGTTATTTATAGGATCTAAAGTCACCTTCTGTGCACTTATCTGGCTTGCCGAAGGTACAAGAGCCACAAATGATTTGCTGCAGCTTTGGGAAGGGTTTGAAGGATCTTTGAAGCCGCTGCCCTTTGCTTGCATACAAGGTCATTCCCATGTTTGGGCTCACAATGGAAGGCTCTGGGAATAGAGAACACCATTCTATCCCACTGGGCTTCAGGCAGTCCTATTGCTCCCTGAATGCTAGGGACCACACAGTTCAGTCCCTCATGCTCAGCAATCTAAGAGATGCCTTTCAAAATGTTTTTTCTTAGTTTTTAATTGAGGGGTCCTATAAGTAAAAAAAAATGGAAGAAGCAGAGAGCTCTCTTTGAGACAGCAAACTTGTTTCTGCTTCTCTGATGATTTCAAGCAAAATGAACTTTGAATAAAGTATATGGGATGGATGGAAGTAGATCTGGAGAGGGAAAACAGAAGATTTGCTGTTGGTTGGTAATTTCCACTTGTGTCTGACTCTGTGATCTCATTTGGCATTTTCTTGGCAGAGATACTGGGGTGGTCTATCATTTCCTTCTCCAGTTAGTTTTACAGATGAGGAAACTAAGGCAAAGTAGCTTGTGGCTCAAGGCAAAGTGAGGTGAAACGATTTTCTCAGGGCTATGGAATCAGTAAATGTCTGAGGCTTTGAATTCAGGAAGGTAAACCTTCCTGACTTCAGACTTGGCACTTTATCCCCCATGTAGGTAGGTGTCTGATGAGATGATTACTGAAAAGCAAACTGGGGCATTCCAAAGAGCAGGAATGGTCCTGACCTGGAGAGGACCTTGAATCTTTTAATGGACAGAGTAAGCAGGTGGGCATATAACAGGTTGACATTTGGAACAATGTCAATTGAAAAGAAGTAGAAATAGAGAGAGAACAAATAACTCTGTGTTATGTGGGAAGCATTGTTGGAATCTGTTTTTGTTCTTGTATTTTATTATAGAGTAAGAGACAGTGATATACAATAAAATAGAACCAGTTCAGAGAACTTGAGTTCAAATTTTGCTTCTTCTCACTGGTCTCTGAGGAGAACTTATCCGAGTCTCTGAACTTCCCTGGGCCTTAGTCCCCTCATCTTTCAAGTCAGAGACTCAGTCTTAATGCCCTCTGAGGTTCTTCCTCATTTCTGGTTTTAGGAGAAATGGCAAATGGTTGAAGGCCCAGCTGCTAGCAGGTAATGAAGGCAATAATCTAAGGGTGTGATGGGTGACAGTCTCCAGGCAGGCTGCTCCCCCTCCTAGATGGCTCAATGACCATCTCTCCCCAATCCAGGATAGCAAGGATTATAAGGTGTTCTTTAAAAATAAAAAAAAACATAAAGAAGTCCTGGGTAAAGGAATTCAAGAGAAAACAGAAGAAACAAGCTCTTATAAGGGAGAATATGTAATTCTAATCCTGATTAAAAGGTCCAGGCTGGAAAGAAGACAACTGAGATGAAGGAGAAAAAAGAGAATAAATCTCTTGATGGTAAGAAAAGCTGGACCCCCTGGGCATGAAGTTCACTTCTGTTTCTTGTAAAGTCCAATGTCCATTAAGACATCCAGATGGTTTTTCTCTAAACAACAACAGGATAATCATGCCTCGCTAATTCAGTATTTCTGAAGATGATTTTTGCAACCCAGACTTCACAAAGAACTCTTGCATTAATCTTTTTTTTTCCTTTTGTGAGAATCAAACTAGAAATAGTTATCAGGGGCCCCATCAAAAATCTACCCCCTTGCTGTTTTCATGTGAATAAAGCCTTAAATTCCTTGCTTAGAAAGTTTATAAATGACATGCAGGTGATGGGTAAGGCTAACATTTTTGATGACAATTAGAATACAAATAGAATACAAAAAGGTCTTATCAGGCTCCAATGAGGTACTAACTATAACAATCTAAAATTGTGTAGTTATAAATAGGAATTCAACACCTGGGTTCAAAAAAATAAAATGCATAACATGAGTCTAGAATGAACAAAATATGGCTAGGACATTTTATTTGAAAAAGACCTCAAAGCTTTCATGGCCTGCATCCTAGTAGGCCTAGTAGGCCCTAGTACTTAAGGACTTCACTATTTTATGTCAATAGGCCCACAGGTTGCCTTCTTAGTTGGCCATCTTCCTCTGGCCCTACAATTGAGACCTTTGCTGTAGTCCAACCACACCCAGAGCTGGCCATACTTTGAATCTGATTATCACCCTCAAGTGTCCCCCTATCCATAGCTCTGAACTTCCCAAAACTGATCATAACCTCCTTATCTGCTGGAAGCCATGCCACCAGTTATACCCACTTCTCCAAACCTTGAAGGAAGGTCAAGGAAAAGGTCTCTTCTTTTTCCAACTTCTTGTCCCAGTGCTTATCTACCAAAATACACTATATGCCACTTTAATTGCTTCTTTAGCCACATTTCCAACAACCTGAATCTTACCTGGTGTACAAAGAAGCCAAGAGTAAACCAAAGATAAATATAAATTTCAAGAAAAGTCAGGAGCCAGACTCTGTCTAAATGTTAGGAATTCTCTAAGTGATCGTGATTGTCCCCCTAATTGGCATTCTCTATAAAATGCCTAAAGCTATAGAAGATGGAACCATTTAGACCATCATATATATATATATATATATATATATATTCAGCTTCAAAATCATAGTATATATATATATATATATATACTATGATTTTGAAGCTGAATAATTTACTGTAACAGGGTGTGACTGTTTAAGTCCCCAGAGAAAAATGAGGTAAGGAGAAAAGGACAATGAAGACTCAAGGGCAGAATCAAAAGATCACATCTCTGAATCTCTCCCACCTACCACTTTCTCTTTCCCTTCTTATGTGCTGCTGAATTCAATCAATCACTAATCAATCAATGAACATTTATTAACTGTCTACTACATGCCAGGAACTGTCCAGACAGCTAATTTGTCTGGAGAAAGTCAAAGGATCATGGTGCTTCTCTCTACTGCCAATTTACATTATCTAATCACAGGTAGACCCTTATTGGCCACACACTAACATTTTCTCTCTCCTTTATAGCCATTTCTATTCTAAGTTGATTTTTTTCATCCTTATCAACTTCTCCATCTTCTGCTTCTTTTGAGACCAAGTCTCTTTGTTTTGCCTAAGCTAGAAGTACAATGACTACTCATGTCACAAAAGCTTTGAACCATATTTTAAACTTGGACTGACTTGACCCTCCTTAGGTAGTTGAAGAGGTTGCCACTGAAGGTTGATGCTCAGAACTCACAAATTTATGTAATTCCTCTAGCCACAACTTCCCCAGAAGTAGGAAATATGGGTTATGTCACCATACCCACTCCTTTCCTTCTTTTTAAAACCCCCATACACCAAATTTCCCTCCTTTCTGCAGAGGAGCTCATCTCTTCCTTTACTTGTAAAACTGAAGCCTTCTATCCAGAAGTCCCTCACCTCTTCATTTTTACCTAACAATAATCAGTAAACCAGGAAGCCCTTATTAAGAATTATGTAAAAGGTACTGAGCTGGATGATGGGGATACAAAGGCAAAAATGAAAGGTCCTTCCTTACATTCTGCCAGGGAGATAATGTGCACATGTACAAAAGATACGCAAAATAAGAATCAGTCATCATGGTAGTGGATACGATGGGCAGCTGGGAGGACTGTGAAGATTTCATGCACTAGGTAAAGGTTTCTAGTTGTATCCTTTAAAAGAAAAACTCATACCAGGAGCATCTTCCATTTTATTAAATATTTTATTAAGAATAATATGAATTTCACTTTGCAAACTAAATCATTTTCTATAGTTCTGAAACAATTACAATATAAATGATCTGCATCAAAAAAGGATGGGGAGCAATCATCACATTTATATTCAAGGAAATATGACCTCAGAGTTCTGCTCAGTGATGACTCATACTGAGCTTAGAGACAAAAAGAAAGCCCTTACCAGCCTTTATACCTCTATATTTATAAACCAGGCATACTATGTGTATTAGTCCAGAATGCTTTAAGGAAGAAAATGTAAACCAACACAAAGGGGGGGGCAAGTACCCCCTAAATATACCTCCTCACCAGAAATTCTTTCAGAGTTCAGTGTCTATATTCATTAGTAGAACTGCAATAGCCATCTTGGCTTTAATAAAACCCTGAGATTCCAGCTTTCACTTAAGGAATAACATAACAGGGGCACACCTCATCAAACCAGATGATAGTGAAGGATTACTGGACACACTACTTCGAAGGGGAATATTGCATTTATTGGAGTACATCTTTAGGAAAAGATGGTTTGGAAAGGACAGTAGCTCATGTTTGGGGTTTCAGTGTCTGGTGGGCTCTGACTACATTGGAGAAATGAAGGGAAAGAGGAAAAACATTCTAGGCATAAGAGATGGCCAATACTAAATACATCTTTGATGTAGGGTACTATGAGTCTTTCCTGGCCTCCCAGTCCTATTAATATCATCTCTTTGGTTAGAATATGGAGAGATGAGGCAAGGAGAACACTCAGAAAGACTCCGACTATCGTGAGAAGGGGTGGAGTCAAGATGGTGGCATAGAAGCAGCAAAAATTCAGACCTCTAAAAACCCTTCCTTACCAATTACAAACTAAATGCTCCTAGGGGACTGAAAACCAAACCTAACAACAAGACAGAGCCAAGGAACCCTCCTGCTGGACTCAGTCCAAAAGGTATGCCCCCCAAAAACTGGAATCCAAGGACCCTTGGGTTTAAGGGGAAGGCAGAAGGAAGGTCCCAGGACCCCTCACACACACACACACCTTGAGCGCTAAGACTCCAGTAGCGGGAACCTCTGGGAAGGCAAAGGCTCTTGTCTGGAGGGTATACCTTGCAGGCAGGGCTGTGCCAGGCTCAGAGCATCAAACACAGGTGGTGTGGAAGGAGCTGGAGAGGGAGTGCAGAATGGGCATCCTGGTCAGAGTGGTGGAGACCTTCCTTATTGCTCCAGCCTTCCAGGAGGTTTTGGCCTCAGAGCACATCCAGCCCAACCCAACTGAACTTAATCACATCAAAAGTCTTCAGAGGTCAGAGAATCCCAAGTTCTGACTTTAATCCAATCAAAAGCCTCCAGAGGACAGAAAAGCTCAAACTCCAACACCCCTCCAACGTACTGCAAACTGAGATCTTCTGCCAAAACTCCAAGAGGGGAGACTGACAGAAAATCTCAAAACCAAATAAATAAGAGGAGCAAGAGCACAGACAAATATGGGGAGTAAAGAAGGGGAAAATATGAGCAAACAACAGAAAATGAAGGAAGAAATTATAATAGACAGCTTCTATACAGGCAACGAACAAAGAACAAATGGAACAGAGGAGGAGGGGTCAGCAAACAATAAATCAGAAATCCCAGGGAATTGGATACAGACTTTGTAAGAACTCAAAATGCCATTCAAAACATAATTAATAGAGGCTGAAGACAACTGGGAAAAGAACTTAAAAACTAAGATAAGTCATCTGGAAACATAAAATAGTGTCATGAAAGCCAAAATCAACCAGCTTGAAAATGAGGCAAAGGAGATGAAAGATGAGGCAAAGAAGATGAAAGATGAGGCAAAGGAGATGAAAGATGACATAAAGAGAATGAAAGATGACCTCCAAAGAAAATCAGACCAGAAGGAGAAGGATGACCAAAAAGCGAGGGATGAAATCCAGGCTTTGTGAACCAGAATACAACAACTAGAATTAAGTGACCTCATAAGGCATCAGGACACTATAAAACAAAACCAAAAGAATGAAAAAATTGAGGAAAAGATGAAGCATCTCATTCACAAGGCAGAAGATTTAGAAAATCATCTGAGGAGAGACAATTTAAGAATCATTGGTCTACCAGAAGACCATGACAAAAGAAAAATCCTGGACATAATACTACAGGATATTATTTAAGAAAACTGCCCTGATATTCTAGAACAAGAGGGAAAAGTGGAGATTGAAAGAATCCACAGAGCACCTCCTGTACTTAATCCCCCAAATGACAATACCCAAGAATGTTATAGCCAAATTCAAGAACTATCAGTCCAAAGAAAAAATATTACAAGCTGCCAAGAAGAAGTCATTCAGAAACTATGGAACTACAGTGAGAATAACACAGGATCTGGCTGCATCTACACTGAAGGACTGAAACGCATTGAATATGATATTCTGAAAAGCAAGGGAACTAGGTCTACAATCAAGAATCAACTACCCAGCAAAACTGACTATATTCTTACAAGAAAGTATGGTCATTCAACAAAATAGAAGACTTCCAAGCATTTGTAAAGAAAAGACCAGACCTGAACAGAAAATTTGATGTCCAAGCACAGAACTCAAGAGAATAATCAAAAGGTAATTTAAAAAAAGGGGGAAAAGAAAAACAAAACAAAACAACAAAAAAACCCTTTTTTAAAAGAATCAATGAGTTAAAATGATATGTATCCCTGTAAGAAAAGAGGTCATTGGTGACTCTTGAAACCTGCTGTTATCACCTGGGCAGCTAGAAGAATTACACTTAGAGGGAACAGTGACAAACTGTATAGGATGAAATAACAAGACATAAATAGGTATATAGATATATGTATGCATAAATACATATACATGTGTGTATATTTATATACATATATACAACTAGAGCTAAAAAGAGGTTAATACTAAAAGAAATGGGAAAAGAAACAAAAGGGGGTAAATGTATATGTCACAAAGAAGCTCATCGTGGAAAGGGGGAGAACATTAATACACTGGAAGAGTAAAGAGGTTGGAGATGGGAAATATTCAACTCTTATGTGCATTGAAATTTACCCAAAGAGGGAAGAACAATCCAATCTATTGGAGCAGAGAATAGATTCACACCCTACAGGGGAGTAGAAGGGTGGGGAGGAAAGCATGGGGGTAGTTTTAAAAAAAACTGCAAAGAAAATAAGGAGGGGAATAATAAGGAAGGGGTAGAAAGGGAAGTAAAATAAGGGTGGGAACTAGGGGGACTGATTAAAAACAAACATTGGTGTAGAAGGAAATAGTGAAAGAAGAAAAAGCAGGACTAGGAGTAGAAATCAAAATGCTGGGAAATACACAGCTGGTAATCATAACTTTGAATGTGAATAGAACGAACTCACCCATAAAACACAAGCGAATACCAGAGTTGATTAGAATCCAAAACCCTACAAGAATCACACATGAGGAAGGTAGATATGCAGAGGTGAAAGTAAGAGGATGAAGCCAAATCTATTGTGCATCAACTGACAAAAAGAAGGCAGGAGTCCCAATCATGATATCCGACAAAGACAAAGTAAAAATAAATCTAGTTAAAAGAGATAGGGAAGGTAATTACATCCTGATAAAAGGCAGTATAGACAATGAGGAAATATCAGTACTCAACATGTATGCACCAAATAGCATAGCATCCAAATTTCTAAAGGAGAAACTAGTGGAGCTCAAAAATTAATTTGAAATTAAAAATACAATTCTCCAAAACCGGTTTGTCAAAGAACAAATCATAGAAACAATTAATAATTTCATTGAAGAAAATGACAATGATGAGATATCCTTTCAAAACCTATGGGATGCAGCCAAAGCACTACTCAGGGGGGAATTTATATCCTTTTGTTCATATATGAACAAATTAGGGAAGGCAGAGGTCAATGAAGTGGGCATGCAAATTAAAAAACTAGAAAGTGAACAAATTAAAAATCCTCAGATGAAGAATAAATTAGAGATCCTAAAAATCAAAGGAGAAATTAATAAAACTGAAAGTCAAAGAACTATGGATTTAATAAATAAGACTAGAAGCTGGTACTTTAAAAAAAATAAAAACAAATAAAATAGACAAATTACTGGTCAGCCTAATTAAAAAAAAAAGAAAGGAGAAAACCAAATTGACAGTATCCAAGATGAAAAGGGAGACCTCACCTCTGTAAATCTTAAAATTTCACAGACTTATGAATGTCAAAAATTTTTACTCCACATTTGAGGAATCCTCCAATTCCCTACTTGAAATAATTCCCTACCAGATAGTGAAAACTCTACTTGAATGTGAAAACTCCTTGCTATGGGAGGATCTCTACCCCATCCCTACTTGGGAATGCTTTAGGGGAGAAAACTCCTTGCTATGGGAGGACCTCTATTCCACCCATACTTAAGAATGCTTTAGGGCAGAAAACTCCTTGCTAAACAAAGAAAGTACTTGGATCCATGCTTATGGTGGGGCAAGGAGTTCTTTGAGCCAGGCCTGTTTTTTGGAATTGATACAATGGGATGCTAGGTACCTAAAAGGGTCAGGCAAGTTTTCTCTTGATGAGATTAGTTGACTCAGCTCTGTTTTCTCTCATTCAGACTTACTGAGGAGATTGGTCGACTTAGCAGAAATTTAGATGGGCAGTCCTTTGAAAAGCATCTACAGTGATTGGTAGATGTAGGGACTTAGGGGAGGTGACATGGGAGAAAAGCCCCTATATAAGAAAAAGCAGAATCTCTTGAGGATTCATCCTTTTGGAGAAATTCTTTTAGAGGATCTCTGATGAGGATCTCTTGGGAAGAATCTCTTGAGAGAGGCTCTGGAGAAGGGAAGCTCTTGGAGGACAATATCTAAGGTCTCGCTGGAGCTCCTCTAAGGGGACTCTGTCCCTCTGGAGGCTCTGGAGAGAGGCCCTTTGGAACAGTCTCTGGCTGGAAGGCTCTCTGGTGAAGTCAGCTGAGATGGAGCTGGCCTGGTGTCACTAGAATCCTTGCTTAAGCAGACCTTGTGGTAAGTGTTCAAAGACTGACTGATTGATTCTCTCTCTTAAGACTCAGTTCTAGGCCATATTGGCTTGAGGCCCTTCATAATTATTCCTTTCCTACTCTTTCTCTCTTTCTCTAATTCCTCATTATATTATTAATTAAAATCTCTATAAAACCCAGTTGACTTGGGTATTTGAATAATTGGGAATATTTCCCTGGTGACCACCTTATATTTGATTTAAAAACCAAGACACTGTAGTGAAACATATTTTCTGCGGTCAAATTTACTCACCCTCTCTTATCACAATTTATATCTTCCACTATTTTAATCACTACAGTTTAAGACCTCAACCATTTAAAATCTAACACCTCTAATGAAGAGGAAATTAAGGCAATCATTAAAAATTATTATGCCCAATTGTATGGCAAAATATATGGCAATATAGGTGATATGGATGAATACTTACAAAAATATAAATTGCCTAGACTAACAGAGGAAGAAATAGATTACCTAAACCACCCCATATCATAAAAAGAAATTGAACAAGCCATCAAAGAACTCCCTAAGAAAAAATCCCCAGGTCCAGATGGATTCACAAATGAATTCTATCAAACATTCAAAGAATAACTAATCCCAATATTATAGAAAATATTTGACAGAAAAAGCAAAGAAGGAGTTCTACCAAATTCCTTTAATGACACAAATATGGTACTGATTCCAAAGGCAGGTAGATCAAAAACAGAGAAAGAAAACTATAGACCAATCTCCCTAATGAATATAGATGCAAAAATCTTAAATAGGATACTAGCAAAAAGACTCCAGCAAGTGATCATGAGGGTTATTCACTATGACCAGGTAGGATTTATACTAGGAATGCAAGGATGGTTCAATATTAGGAAAACCATCCACATAATTGACCATATCAACAAGCAAACTGACAAAAATCACATGATTATCGCAATAGATGCAGAAAAAAGCCTTTGATAAAATACAACACCCATTCCTATTGAAAACACTAGAAAGTATAGGAATAGAAGGGCCTTTTCTAAAAATAAAAAACAGTATATATCTAAAACCATCAGCAAACATCATCTGCAATGGGGATGAACTAGAAGCCTTCCCAATAAGATCAGGAGTGAAACAAGGATGCCCATTATCACCTCTATTATTTAACATTGTACTAGAAACACTAGCAGTAGCAATTAGAGAAGAAAAAAAAATTGAAGGTATTAAAATTGGCAATGAGGAGACCAAACTATCACTCCTTGCAGATGATATGATGGTCTACTTAAAGAATCCTAGAGAATCAACCAAAAAGCTAGTTGAAATAATCAACAACTTTAGCAAAGTTGCAGAATACAAAATAAACCCATATAAGTCATCAACATTTCTATATATCTCCAACCCATTTCAGTAGCAAGAACTAGAAAGAGAAATCCCATTTAAAATCACCCTAGACAATATAAAATACTTAGTAATCTATCTTCCAAGACAAACACGGGAACTGTATGAACACAATTACAAAACACTCTCCACATAATTAAAACTAGATCTAAACAATTGGAAAAAACATTGATTGCTCATGGGTAGGACGAGATAACATGATAAAAATGACAATCCTGGTCAAATTAATTTACTTATTTAGTGCCATACCCAGTGAACTACCAAAAAAACTTTTTTATTGAATTAGAAAAAAAACATAACAAAGTTCATTTGGAAGAACAAAAGATCAAGGTTATCCAGGGAAATCATGAAAAAATTCAAAGGAAGGAGGAGCTCTAGTACCAGATCTCAAACTATACTATGAAGCAGTTGTTATCAAAACAATTTGGTACTGGCTAAGAGACAGAAAGGAGGATCAGTGGTAAATCAATGGTAAAAACTAGGGATAAATGACCTCAGTAAGACAGTCTCTGATAAGCTCAAATATCCCAGCTTTTGGGACCAAAACCCACTATTTGATAAAAACTGCTGGGAAAATTAGAAGACAGTACGGGAGAGATTAGGTTTGGATCAACATCTCACACCCTATACCAAGATAAACTCAGAATGGGTGAATGGCCTGAATATAAAGAAGGAAACTATAAGCAAATTAGGTGAACACAGAATAATATACTTGTCGGATCTTTGGGAAAGGAAAGACTTTAAAACCAAGAAAGAGCTAGAAAAAAAATCACAAAATGTAAAATCAATAATTTTGATTACATCCAAATAAAAAGTTTTTGTACAAACAAAACTAATGCATCCAATTAGAAGGGAAGCAACAAATTGGGAAATAATCTTCATTAGAAAAACCTCTGACAAAGGTCTAATTACTCAAGTTTATAGAGCTAAACCAATTGTACAAAAAATCAAACCATTCTCCAATTGATAAATGCACAAGGGACATGAATAGGCAATTTTCAGTTAAAGAAATCATAACTATTAGTAAGCACATGAAAAAGTGTTCTAAATCTCTTAGAATCAGAGAAATGCAAATCAAAACAACTCTGAGGTATCACCTCACATCTAGCAGATTGGCCAATATGACAGCAAGGGAAAGTAATGAATGCTGGAGGCGATGTGGCAAAGTGGGGACATTAATGCACTGCTCTTGGAGTTATGAATTGATCCAGCCATTCTGGAGGGCAATTTGGAAGTATGCCCAAAGGGTACTAAAAGACTGTCTGCCCTTTGATCCAGCCATAGCACTGCTGGGTTTGTACCCCAAGTAGATAATAAGGAAAAAGTCTTGTACAAGAATATTCATAGCTGCGCTCTTTGTGATGGCAAAAAAATGGAAAATGAGGGGATGCCCTTCAATTGGGGAATGGCTGAACAAACTGTGGTATATGTTGGGGATGGAATATTATTGTGCTCAAAGAAATGATGAACTGGAGGGATTCCATGTGAACTGGGACAACCTCCAGGAAGTGATGCAGAGTGAGAGGAGAAGAATGAGAACATTTTACACAGAGATGGATACACTGTCGGTACAATCGAATGTAATGGATTTCTCCATTAGTGACAATGAAGTGATCATGAACAACTTGGAGGAATCTATGAGAAAAATCACTATCCACATCCAGAGGAAACACTGTGGGAGTAAAAACACCGAAGAAAAACATCTGCTTGAATACATGGGACGAAGGGATATGGTTAGGGATGTAGACTCTAAATGAACATCCTAGTGCAAACAATATCATTGAAATAGGTTCTGATCAAGGACACAAGTAATACCCAGTGAAATTGTGCATCACCTGCAGGAAGGGTGGGTGGAGGGGAGGAAGGGAAATAAAGTGATTATTGTAAACAAAAAATAAAAAAGTAATCATGTATAATTATGGTATTAAAAGATAAAATATATTGGTTTAACAGTAGCAATACCACTGTTAAATTTAAATTAATGTCCAATAACTCCAAGTATTATATTTCATAAGATCTATTAGTAATCACTTAAGATAGAAGAAATAAAAAATAGAAGTACAAAGCTTAAAAAAAAAAGACTCTCACTGTAGCAGCCCACAAGACTGACAGTAGGGAAGCAGTTGTGTGAGTGCAGTGAAGAGAATATTGAAAAGCTTTCATTAGTTGTATCTATGTGTGAGTATATACACATAATATTGACTCATATCCATAATATACACATGTACATTACATATTAATATACAGCATATATTACATGCTATTTCCCCATCAGAATGTGAGCTCTTTGTCAGAAACAAATCTATTTCTGACTTTCTTCTGTGGCTTTCTATAATGACCAGTCTGCTTTGCCTAAATTACTGGGCATAGTCATTTTAAATTAATCAACACATTACCAAGCGTACAAATAGGAATACCATGAACAATTCTTGCCCCAAAGAGAACTAGCGAACGGTCAGTAAATTAGGCACCACTAGACAATGATTATTTCCAAAAAAAATGATCAGAATTCCAAAGTGTAAGGAAATCCAGTCCAAGCTCTTATTCATTGTGACACAACAGAATGAGTAGCAAACACGGATTTGAACTCCTTTCACCAAATTCTTCTCATTAGTTGTTGGGATAAGAACAATGCAAATCATGGGTGCTTCAGTGTAACAAAGAGAGACACATTTTTCATCTCGAGTTCTTTTCAAACCACCCCTTTATATGCTGTAAGAGGTGGCTGGCACACCTTCTCGCTTATAGGACCCCAGTCCAAATGAGTGTGCTGAATTTGGGGGTCGGAATAAAACAGTTTGTGACCTGGATGATCTAGGAAAGAATCAGAAGAAGAAGAAAGAAAATGCTTTGGAATTCAAAACCCAAACAGGAAATAGTCATCATTTTTTATAAGTAGAAATACCCCCTAGAAATTGCTTCAAGATTCAAGCAAGCTTTCCTTACAGACTAGCCCGGGCTTTAGTCATGGCATTATGTAGGTCAAAAATAAAATGCTTATGCTGCTGCCATTGTGTCAGTGACAATTTAGTCATCATTTCCCAAATTCAAGAGGAAGCTAGAGTTCCTCTATTTGGATCACTTCCTAAAGCAAGCATCCTTCTCTAGTATTCTAAGTAGCCACTGTAAGACCATTGCACGACATCTTCATCGTAAGCCTTCCAGGCAGAGGGAATTCACTCCCTCCAGGGGCCATCCATTTCATTCATAGACAGAATTAATGGTTAGGAAGATCTCCCTTATGTAAAATAAAAATGTATTTCTACCTTGCTTCCAGCCATTGATCCTACCTCTGTCCTCTAAGACAAGCAGTCAGTCAATAAACATTTATTAAGCAATCATAATATGCCTGGCACTTGGCTAAGCACTGGGGATAAAGAAAGAGGCAAAAGACAGTCCATACCCTCAAGGAGCAATTTAATTGGCTAGACAATAAGAGATCAAATATGTACAAAAATGCTACATATAGGAAATAACTTAGAAAGGGAAGGCACCAGAATTAAGAGGGGTTGGGAAAGACATTCTAGAGAAGATACACATTTACTTAATTCTTAGAGGAAGTCAGGAAAGGTAGAAAGTAGAAATGAGAGAGAACATCCTGGTTATGGGAGATAGCCAGAGAAAATGTCCAGGGCCAAGAAATAGAATGTCTTGCTCATGGAACAACTGTCTCAGTGGTTGGAAGGATGGATGGATGTGTGCATATATTCCCCTTCTTTAGGACAAACATTAAAATATTTGAAGTGTTTACATCTCTCATAAGTCTTCTTTTCCACAGAATAACCATCCTCTGTTTCTTTAATTGATCTCTATATGGTGTGACAGCATAATCCCCTCAAAAAAGTCAGACTCACAAGTCAGAAAACCTAGATTTAGGACAATATTATTTCTGTTTTTTAATTTCTAGTGTGACCATAGATGAGTCAATTTCTTATGCCTCAGTTTCCTCATCTATGAGATCTATGGCCTCTGAGGTTCCTTCCAACTCATAATCTATGATCCTATGACCATAATAATCCTCATTATTAAAAGAAGACCTTAACAAACTATCACTTCAATAATATCCTTGTCTCATTCAGTGACATTGTCCATAAATCCGGCAATAGGAATCTTAATTTAGAGCTAAGTGGCTCAGGAAGAAGGAAGATCAAGTGAAAACAAGAGAGAGAAAATAAGGGATAACACATTGAAAGATGGAAGAGAAAGATAAGAGAGACAGGGGTCTGAGAAACAAGTGAAAAGATACAGTTAGAAAGAATGTTCTGGGTCTCTGTATGGTTTCATTGCTATTGACTTTATTTCTACATCCCTCTTATGGCAAAAAAAAAGCTGCTTTCTCCACAAAAAGTGCATCCAGTCCCCTTGCCCTCCCTGTCCTGCCCCAAAAAGCTTATTTACAGTTCAGGAGTGATGACTCCCTTCAGCACCTGGATCAGACTCATCTGGGACCCAACCTTCTAATATTGCCTTCCCATCCTTCTCCTCGAAGAATATTCTTTCCTTCTTTTGCAGGAACCTTACAACTCCTTGATAAATTGAACAAAAGAGACATTCTTCCTTTTTCTCTTTTTCCTTTGACTGACTCAAATGAATGCATAGTGTTTGGTTGTCCCTGGGTTAAACCCAAACACATTGTGTTTCCTACAGGCACCTGGAATCACTCCACCATTGGCTATGCCTACTAAGGAGGATCAAGTTCTTGGTTCTTAGTAGCATCCCCCATCACAATTCTAGCCACTGACTGGTTATGTCATCTTCTGGGTAATTGGTGCTCCCAGAGGGGCTTCTGCACCCATGGCTTTATAGGGGCTTCTGCTTTCCTCACACTCTCAAGTTGAATGGTTTGGGTGAAAGAGTTCATTCAAGCTGTGAGTTCCTTGAAGACAATGATTTTGCCTAGCTGTGTGTCCTCAGTGCTTGGCACATCACAGGCCCCTCACAAATGCTTCTTGATAACTGACTTTCATGTAAGCAGCAATGGAGAATAGCAAGGACCCTTCTGTAGGATCCCTTCCCTCTGAAATCCCTTTCATCTTCTCTGAATATGCTTTGGTAGCTCTATGTTGTCTTTCTCCTGAGAGAGTGAGTTCTTCAAGAGCAAGGATGCTGTATTAGCTTTTCTTCTATTCCCAACACTTAGAATAATGGCTGGCATACAGAAAGTGTTGACTAATTGCTTATTGACTGAATGGCTGAACAATTGACTAATGCGATGGGTCTGTCTCCAGAATCCCTACTTCTCCTAAATCTTACCCTTTTCCAACCACTTCCTCCACTCTCTACTCCTCTCCCTGGATCCAACACAACTCCTTGATGGCTTGGGCTTTCCCTGTGTCCCCGCTTTATTAATTGTCTCCTGATGACTTTCACTGTTTCCAGGCAATTAGATTCATCCTCAAAGGATAATAATTAGTCACCATTGAAAATAGTCAAGGGAAGGCTTTGAAGTTAATTCCTAAAGAGGGGACATTGATATTTTTAGCATCGGAGACATTGCAGTGTAAAGTGTGTGCAATTTCCTAAAGTGACCACTCTTACTTGGATTCCTGAACTATCTTTTGTTTGTTTAAAAATCAGTAATGGATCTTAAAGTGAGGTCATATGATCTAAATAATAATATGACAGCGTGTAATTAAACTGATCGGTCTGAATCAAAGCCATTCATTCACATTAAAGCAAAGATATCCCCCCAAACAAGAAGACAATTAGTTTTCTGTCATGTGAAGGACTTAGAAACTTTTGCTTAGTATGATATCAAACTCCACTGGAATATTTTACCTCCCTCTAAAAGACGCAATACAGAGCATTCTAGAGTCTCTCTACGATTCTGCAGTGCAAAAGGGAAATTTAAATAAATATATGCATAAATAAAATAAAAACAGAAATTTTGCTTAAGGTAGACCAATGAAGGAGAGAGAAGTTGGAGTGAGGGCAAGCTAGAGAAAGAATGTCTAAACCACGTGTTCTTGACATGCTGTCCATAGACCCTTCTCACACACACACATGCCCAAATGGGCTTATCAACATGGAAGGGTAATCTATTGTGCTTGTTCCTAACTGCTAATGGAATTTTGGCATTTCCTTCAATTGTTTAAAGACAAGAATCTGAAGAGGGATCCATAAACTTGAGCAGACTGACTGACTAATTTAAGGGCTTTAGGCCAGAAAAAACCACCACCACCAACATTAAGAAACCTTTGGTAAGGCTAAAGAATGGTGAGCCAAAGAATAGTGAGGAAGGGAAATCTGAGAAATCAGGCAGGGCTTGGTGATCAAGGGTGTTTCACACTAGGAAACAGAAGTATCCAACTTTTCTAGAACTCTGGCTAGTGTTTCCAGCACAAGATCATCACAGATGTATCAAAAACAGACTAAGGCAGAGGAACGTGGGGCTCAGAATTCAGTCAAATCCCTGAATTGTCCATATCTGACTAGGGTAGGTTTCAGAAAGATCGGGCATGAATGTTTATTTCATGAAAGAGGAAAGAATTAAAGGAAGTTTTGAGAATGGCAGAAGGAGACAGAAAGAAAGAAAGAAAGAAAGAAAGAAAGAAAGAAAGAAAGAAAGAAAGAAAGAAAGAAAGAAAGAAAGAAAGAAAGAAAGAAAGAAAGAAAGAAAGAAAGAAAGAAAGAAAGAAAGAAAGAAAGAAAGAAAGAAAGAAAGAAAGAAAGAAAGAAAGAAAGAAAGAAAGAAAGAAAGAAAGAAAGAAAGAAAGAAAGAAAGAAAGAGCTAGCTTGTTCTCTGGAATTAATATTTGAGAACAAAACCAATGCCTAAAACCACTGGAAGCTTCTAAATGTCGCCCTTATTTTGTTAGTATCTCTCCAGCCTAGGACTTCATTATTCTGCATGTTGAAAAGAATGGAGGTAAGGAAACATCTCAAACACTCAAAGAAAGCTCATAGGCTAATTCTAAGGCGCGGTATCAGTTTACAAATCCATACAGGGATTTCTTATAGCAAGGTGGTGGGGGTAGGAGGGAAATCAAGATAAAGGGCCATTTACATTTATATGTCAAGTTCTGCAACTTGCAGCTGCTGGTAAAAAATATTGGTGTCCTCTAGGACTGAAGGATACACTGGATTCTGTAGAGTGCAAGCTTTTCAAAACTTGGTGCTTTTACATGCCATTTCTAAAGGCTACCAATTATGGAGCAAGAAGCTGGCTCTAAAACCAAGCACAGACTTTCATCATAAGGAAGAATCTCTGAAGAGCTCTCTGTAAGAAATGAACTTTATCTCTTCTCTAACTTTTGACGTCCTACTAAGGGATTCCAGTTTAGATGTTGATACTCCCTGAAGGAGCTTGATTTCATGGTTCCTCAGTTTGCTCACTTCCCATGATCTGTTCCCCTCTCCTGTCTTTGCCACGCACAACAATGGCCATATCCTTGATCATGCCATGACTCTCAAATATGCCACTTCCATAGTCACCAACTCTGAAATTTCCGTATGTGTTCAAAAATTTATTAAGAACGCCAACTTTCCAGAATTATTGTGAGAAGGAAATGCAGTAATATGTGTAAGCACTTAACCCAGGACCTGGGCACATAGTAGGACCCACATAAAAACTTATTATTTTTATTATTCCACCTCTCCTTCTGCCTAGCAATCTCAAAATCCTGTTCTTCATCCTCATCATGATTCATAATCTTTGACCCTTAAGTTCTTTCCTTGGCCATCTTTACACTCACTGCACTCTATTCCTTTCCTCATCTTAATCCTTCAGTGAACTAGTTCAGCTCTACCCTGTCCTCTTCTTGAGCTCCTTTCTCCACTGTCATAGTCACTGGTCTTTCCCTGACTTGCCTTGCCTTGCCCAGTCTAGGATCACTCTTGCCTTCTCTTCTATACATGTGATACTAAATGAAACTGGAAAAATAATCATGAAACCATAGGTTACATAACTTCAGCAGGGCCCTCACTACAGCAACGCAATGCTTCTTCACCTCCCTAATTAACTCACTCTTCCATTTACCACAGCAGCTGTCATACTTCCTCCAGCCTCCTATGGGGACCCTTCTCTCACACTCTCAGCTAAGAACCTGGCCTCATATTTTACTGAAAAATTGAACCCATTTGCTATGAGCTCCTTCTTCTATCCTCTTCCCTATCTTGTATCACCAAGATGTCTTTTGCCATTAGATCCTCATTCATTCCTGTCTCACATGCTAGAGTGGCCAGTCAGTCTCCTTGCCAACACTAACCCCTCTGAATGCATAAGTGATTCCATTCCTCTCATTTCTAGAAGGTTGTTCCCTCTACTGTCTCCAGTCTCTTACTTATTTTTAATTCCTCCCTGTCTTCCTTAGTCCCTCAAATAGTCCCACATTTCCCAGTTTCTCAAAAAACCTCACTTGAACCATCCATTCTCAATAATTATTGCACATCTCTCTTGTTTGATCCTAAACTTCTTGAGGTCATCTACCATGAATATCTCCACTTCCTCTCCTCCTTTCCTTCCTTCTTTCCTTTACCAAAGATGATCTCCTCAGTCTTTGACTCTGACAACATCTTCTTGACTTTTCTACTCCAGGTTTTTGTGAAACTCTTCTCTCCTGGTTTTTCCTCCTTTCCTGCCTCCTTTGCTGGATCTTCAGACCATATCAACCTCGTGATCAATTCTGGGACTTATATCATCTCCAGGAACCAATGACCTTTCAAATCTTTCACAATCTGGCTCACCTCCTCTCTTCCTCATCTTCTCAAATTTTACTTTCCACTTCCCATCCTAATCTCTACAATTCCATGACCCCAGTCTCCTTGCTATCCCTTCTATAAGACACTCTTATCTGCAGACTACAGGGATTTTCCTTGGTTATTCACCTCCTATTGCAGATATTCTCACTTCTCATTTCTACCTCCTCCTTTCCCTGGCTCCTTCCAAATCCCAGTGAAAATCCTGTCATTGGGGAGATGCCTTTCCTGGTCTCACCTAATATTAATGCCTTCTCTATATGATTGGACTGTGTATATCTTGTTTTAAAAAATCTTCACCTTCAGTCTTAGAATCAACACTGTGTATTGGTTCCAAGGCAGAAGAGCCATAAGGGCTAGGCAATGGGAGTTAAAGGAGGCTAGATTTGAAGACAGAACTCACTGAGCCACCTAAGTGGCCCCTCTATATCTTGTTTTTATGGGGTGCTCCCATTATATGGTAAAGCCCACAAATGCCTATTTATGTTATATGGAAGAATAAGAAATTTTAATTTTAATTGAAAATAAGAGACAGAATAGATTGGCAAAAAAGAAAGATGGTAATATCAGAAATTACTATGCCAGTCAATGGTAGCGAACTTGAAAATTAATTAATTAATTAATTAATTTAAAAGCTTTTATTAAGCAATTACTCTGATCCAGGCACTGTGATAAGTTCTGAGGATATAAACGCAAAAGTGACACAACTCTTGTCCTCAAGGCGTTCACTTTAAAATGAAAGAAATTCCCAGATATTTGAATGGTGGTCAGGAAATGGAGGGCAGTAAACTGAAATGGCTTTTAAAAATACCCTCACCTTCCATATTAGAATCCATACTGTGCATTGGTTCCACGGTAGAAGAGTGGGAAGGGCTGGGCAATGGGAGTTTAGTGACTTACCCAGAGTCACACAGCTAGGAAGTGTCTGAGGTCAGATTTGAATCCAAACCTTCCCATTTCAAGGCCTGGCTCTCCATCCACTGAGCCACCCTCCTGCTGGACCCCAACTGATATGTCTTTAACAGGAAACAATTAGTATGTTAGTGTGGATTTGATTAATGCAGTGAAGAAGCAGAAAGAGGGAGCAATCTGGGGAACACAAGGAGGGGATAAGTGACCAGGGAATGGAGGTGAGTGATGAAGACTGGTCAGTGTTTTGAGGACCATTGGAGAGAGGCAGCAAGCAGACCAGCTCAGAGCACCCAAGGCTGGAAATGCTGGCCATGCTCAGAAGTTCAAAGAAAACACAAGAGCTCTGGGTTAAGGAAAGTCTGCGGGGGAGGCATGGTAGCTGCGTCCAGGGAAGAACTGCTTCTGGGAGTGTGCAAGATTTCAGCGAGTACGACTGGGGCTGGAGGAGGAGATTTTTCTAGCCAATAAATGGCTTCCTAGGTGGCTCCATGGTGATTACAGGTTGGCGAAAGTTCTATTCAACAGGCAAGAACGGGGCATCAGTGGAAGAAGATAAAGACCGTTGGCCTGGCTCTGAATGAAGTGTCGGAAGCCCAAAATGCCCACACGAGCCAAGGACAACAAAAAGGCATTTTACGGTTCTTCAAGAGACCCAACAAAGAAGAGTAAAGATCGGCGTTCTGCTGGGGAGGTGCAGGCAGAAGCCTCGACTCTTCAAGTCCTCTTGGGTTTCTTTTTGCTCCTTTAAGAAAAAAAATGATTTTCAGCCTGAGCCAGATTCTGCAAAATGGAGAGCATGACCCAGAAAGGACACAGATACACAGGCTGGCTACATCAGGAGAGGCCACAAGAGCATTCAGCTGGCCACATTCTAACAGGGTCCAAGAATAACAGGAAGCTGGGCTCAGGGAATGCCATTGGGGGGGGGGGATGCTCAAACAAAGGAAAAGGCAAATAGAATGTCTGCAGATCATCAGAAAAGGAGCTCATCTTCAGGTAATCCCAGAGACCAAAAAGGCTGCAGGGCTGAAGATAAACAAATGTTTTAACAAAAAGAAGAAGGCTGGGGGGGAGGGGGGGGACAGGGGATCTGTGAAAGCAGGGCTTGGGACCCTTTGAAGATCCCTTTGAGGCAGCACAGGTCCTCAGGGCAACAAGTTCTACCCAGCCGACATCTGGGTTTGCTGAAAGGACCACTAGAAAGGGACATATGGGCACACCTGGAATTCAGCCAAGCATTCCTTTAAGGCCAAGATAGAAAAAGAAAAGGGGGGATACCCATTGGTTTAGGTTTAGGGAGCAGACCCGATTCAGATCTGTACCTTGTCCTCAGAGTCTTCCCAAGCTGATGGGTACCCTGAAGGGTTCTAGCAGACATTCAGGCAGGCCGTCATGGGTAAGTCACAGGTCTTGGTCTTCCCACCCTGGGTGCCATTTCTTTGTACAAAATGCCTGCTTCCTAGATCATAATTGATGACTGAATCTTGGACGGATTCATCTTCTAAGAATGGGTCCTTTATGATTATTTTTATTTTGATCCCAGAGCTTATAAGGTGACCAAAATGGCTGAAAGCCTTGGGAAGGTCCACTTCATCTCCAAATATGGATTGGAACCAAACAAGTGGATTTGGCCCCATATCAATATGATGGGCTGCTATGGGAGTCGCTGATTAGTCACTATTCTCGGAACTGGCTGAGGAAACGCTAAATGAGCCCGGACGGGGGTTTTATAGAGAGACTTTAAGCCAAGAGCAGGGACTGGAACAGAAGAACATTAAATCTTTTGCCCATAACCTTCCTGGATTCTAAGCTATGTGCGAGCCTGTTTTGTTTTGAATGGCAGGGAAAGGAAGGCAGGAAGGAAGGGATGAAGAGAAAGGAAGGAAGAAGAAAGTTCAGACCTTCAAACTCTGATGACCCTGATTCGACACAAACGTGTTCAAAGGGGACTCGTATGAATTATGGAGGGAAGATAATATCAAGATAAAAGCAGGTTTTTCTTTTTCTTCTCATTTTCTGTTGCGTTTTGGCATCAATATTTTACATTTTGGCAATATGCTTTCCTTTGGAACCACGATGAAAGAGAAAGGGTTATTGCAGCATATAAACACGGACAGACAGGCCCAATTCCTTAATTCATTCTGTTCCTTAAGAACTCTTCAGCTAATGCTTTTAGCAGCCAGAAAGAAATGACAAATCCTTCAAGCGCAGGATTTTAGTGTTGAAAGGGCCTTCAGCCACCATCGAGCCCAACCATGCACAAGATCACTGCCGTGGCATCTCAAGAAGCAGCCACACTGCCCTCAATGGTAGCCTCAAAGAAGTGGCATGGCGCTGTCTCCTCTCAGGGCAGGCGGTTGGTCCATTCTGAGTTTGGACATCTCCATTTGTTAGGAAGCTCATTGCTGTTCTTGCTGCCATTGCTGCTGATGCCACTTCTGTGCTTTTCCCCTGGATGCCAAGCCAATCTTTCCAGCCCCTCCTTCTGGTTCTGCCCCCCTCCCCGACCCCTGGACCCCCGAGAACCAAACACGATGACACTCATGATGATTTCCATGACTACCCTTCAGATACTGGAAGTCAGAAATCTACCTCCTCTCCCCATCTCAGGCTACCCACCACCATTTCCTTCAATGACTCCTCATGTGACATGGACTCAAGGCTTTTCATCACCCTCATGACCACACTCTGGTCCCTCTAGGCTATGAAAGCCCTCCTAATGACATGGCTGGAATGGAAGGCAACACTCCAGAGAAGTCCTGATCAGAGTGACTAGCATTTCCCTGCTTACCGCGAGCTCTACCTTCTTCCCTGGCCCCAGCCTGCCTTCTCGTTTCCGTCTGCTTCCTTACGCTGCGTGCTTCTTTGAGAGTAGGAGCTACTTCACTTCTGCCTCTGCACCCCCAAAGTCGAGCAGATATTCTTTTCCATTGCAGGCACTTGATAACATGCTTGTCAGCTGATTGATTGATTGATGTATGATGTCTCTTCTCAGAGCTGGTACATCTTCATCTACATTTCTCAGAGCACCAGAAGCTCTTCTTCCAGAATCCAGCCCTACCCTACAGGAATATCCTCCTGGCCCTCTCACAGCTACAAAGTTTGCTGTCTCTCTTCTCTTGATTTTTCTATAGCACTTTCTTCTATCCTTCAACCTTCCTACAAACATTCCAGATCCCTCTGATTCTCCAGAGCCTTTTACTTCCTCTTTGTTTTCTCTATTAAATACTTCTTTTTTGTTTTAAAGGGGCTCTTCATTTTCTGTGAAAATCTAGAGCTGAGTCATTCCCCCGTCATCCTCTCATCCACCTCTCCTTTAATGGAGATCCCAACCTGAATTTCCCTTTGCATGTGCACCTATTACTTTTCAACAGCAGAAATGGAAACAGCCCACATTGCAAGACATTGGAAGATGCCCAATTGTTTTCCAAGATCTTCAGTTATGCTTATCTTTGCTGATAGCCCTTGGAACTGACACGGCAAGGTGCCTGCTTCCATTTTTAACACCCTCTGAGCCCTGGGGAGTAGAGAGAGTACGGCTTTCGTCAAGTATCCCAAGAGCCGTCGTGTGAAAAAGATCAGAGCACAACATCATCGCTTTATAGAAGGTATCTTAAAGGTCACTGAGTCCAGGTCTCTCAGTTTACTCATGAGGAAATCCAGGTTCGTGACTTGCCCAAGCCATACCCACGTAAGGATTCAGGGCAAGACTTGAATCTGGGTTTTTCTGATTCCAAGGGCAGCACTCCAGTTGCTACATCACACAACCCCTGGGTGGGGGATGGGGAATTTCGGGAAGACTAATATCTCTGCGTGATGGTTTGCTCAGCCATTTTCAGGACAGTTTCCCTTCTTTGGCGTTTACCTGCCACTTAGCTCAAAACTATGGCTCCAAGAAGCTGTGGCATTCACAGTGACAAAACCCCAGTAAACTGTCCCAGCAGATGGGTTAAATCCAGTTGATGGGAGCTGACAGGCTTCAGACCTTTCAGTGGGTGATCTAGGTGTCTACCCCAGGCATGGGAAGATTTCCCCTGGCAGAAGAGATAGATGGGAAAAAATTGTTACAACAGTCACGAAGACAGCAGCAGGGGACACTGTGGAGCCCTTAGAGCTTGGACTGATAGCCAAGACTCCAACAGCATCCAGCACATCCTGAGCCATCACCAGAAGTCTTGATTTCTGACTTGCCACTGGACTTCCAAGACTCTGTAGAGAGAGTGAGCTGAGGATGTTCTTCAACTCTGCCTCACTCCAGTCTAATTTATGCGTATGTCAGAAGACATCACCAGTGATGCCACTGATCTTCTTCCGGTATGAAGGACAACGACCACCCAACCACCCAACCCCGGGGGACCTCAACTTATTCTTTTTGTCCATGAGAGAGAATTAAGAGACATGGGTGAGAATTGCAGAGACACAATCCGGTCAACACAAAAGGGACCTACTTAACCCACTTCTTCCTCAGCGAACTTTCTGACACTGGAGGACATCGAAGGGACCTCACTGGTCCTTTTTGGGTATGTCTGGATGTGGACGTGAGTCACATGACGTTTAGGTTGGTGAAGCAATACGTTTTTATTAAGTCTTTACTAAGTGCCAGACCCTGCTAATTGCTAGGCTCCAGAAAGAGCAAAAAGACATCTCCTGACCTCACTGTCAACTGAGGGAGAAAATAAGCAAACCCACATGTCCAAACAAGCTCTACCCCAGAGAGGAAAGCGGCTAGAATGAAGAATCGGTGGGAATGGCTTCCTGAGGAAGTGGGGCTTTACTTGAAGGAAGCCAGAGAAGCTGGCGTGCAGAGCAGAGAAGAGATAGCTGGAGAAAATGCATTGAACCAAGACAGTGTTTGAGGAGGGAATAACAAGGAGCCAGCGTTGCTGAATCAAGGACCATGGCCAAGAGTTTGTGAGGTACGAGAAGACTAGAAACGTGTGTGTGTGTGTGTGTGTGTGTGTGTGTGTGTGTGTGTGTAGGGGGCGCGACATAGGGTATGGCAGACTTTAAATGCTGAACAACAGTGTTCTCTGATCCTGAAAGAGGAAGGAGACGCTGGAGTTTACTGAGTACAGGGGTGCCATACTTGGACGTGTGCTTTAGGAAACTCACTTTTGTGGATGAATGGAAGATGACCTGCAGAGGAGGAAGAGCAAACCTAGAAGCAGGCGCAGGCTGAGGCAATGCCGGAGATCACTGACCGTGAGGGAAGGAAGGGGATGGCCATCCTGTCATGGATATCAATGATCCGGCATCCTGGCTAGCAGGCAGTGTGCATGGAGAGCTGGGAAGGGCTTAAGAGGGATGGAATGATGACAGATGATGGAGCCAAAGCAGGAATCGCAAACTCCAACATCAGTTCGATTAAGAAGAAAATCTTTCATACTGGGAAGGACAAAAATGGTCACTGAAGAACTGATTCACAGAACAAGGGAAGACATTTAACAAAGCTCCTGCCTGCCTTAAATAAATCCAAATCATCGGGATAGGACAAAGGATAACTGAGGAATTTTTTATCAGATAGTTGTATTTGAGGCTTTTTTAAAGCTTCACTGTGAGTAGACTTGAAATAACATCATTACGTTCTAGGGTTCTAAAGGCAGTTCATCATCCAATTTCTGAGCTGCTTTCACTGATTTTAAAAGCATTTTGGAGGCTGGGGACTTTGGGGAACTTTTCTCTGTCCCTGTCACTTCCTAACAGAACAACCAGCTATACCAGATCTGCCTAAAATCACGGAGGCCCATTATTGCCAATAAAGGGAAAGAATCGTTAAAAAGGATATAGGAGTTCCAAGAGACACAACTAAGAGAAAGTGTATGAGACGGGAAGCTGGTGCTGTTGAAGATTAAATGGGGGGAAAATGGATTTGAGAGCACTTTTAAAACCCCTAAAGCACCTCTTAACTCTGTGAGTGACCCTAAGCAAGTCACTTACTCCCTGTTGCCTAGCCCTTACCTCTCTCCTGCCTTGGAATTGATGTTTGCATCAATTCTAAGACAGACAGGTTCTTTTTATCTAAAGCATACAAGTAAGGGTTATTGATAGTCATATCAATATTACCATTAAATGTAAAGCATAAAATGTGGGATCATTGGTAGATTTATCAATAATATTAATATTTTCGTGATCTCATTTTAACAGGAAGACAAACATTATTAAATTATTAAAACCTTCTATCTGTATGGTGCCTGGGTAGTGCAGTAGATAGAGCACTGGGCCTAGAGTCAGAAGGACCTGAGTTAAAATCCAGCCACAGAACACTTACTAGCTTAGGGGCCCCTAGGTAAGACACGTAACCACTTTTTGCCTCAGTTCCTCACCTATAAAATGTGGATATATTGAAGAATTAATGGAGAACCAGTCCAATTTCTTTTCCAAGATAACCCCAGGGACAAAGACCATTGGGTCACATAAGGATGGACATGACTGAATGATGAGCACCAATAAAATAAATCTGACCCCAAGGTCTTTATGAATGTGAACTCATTGGATGTTCACAACAGCTTTGGAGGGAGGGGCTGTTATGATCTCCTTTTCCTTGGTGAACAAAAGGAGGCACACAGAGGTGAAATGACTTGTCCAAGATCTAAGACTGGATTTGACCCAGAGAATTCTTACCAACTCCAGGCTCCATGCTCCATGCTCCAGGCACTCTGACACCCTCTCATTGCTTCTATACTGATAGAATTCAGTAAGACCAATATTTGGAAAAGTCCTCCTCCTGTCATTGTTCTTAAACTTAATTAAATCTTCTGGAGGCTGCCACCAGATGGGTAAAACAACTGGCTTTGGTTTTTGGTTTGTTTCTTTTTGGTTTGTTTACTTTTTAAAATCCAATAATGAGTCTTTTGGCCTTTGAGCTCATCACCTATCAGCTTACTTAAAAGGTTTTTGGGATGCTGGTGGAAGCCGAGAGGGCAATGAGGATGCTGTATACGTTAGTTATGGTGGACTGAAAGTGATTATGGCATCATAGGGTCAAGATCTGTCCCTTCCCCACTTCTCCCTTCTCCTCTTCCTCATCTTCACCTTCACTCTGAAGGTGTGAGGGATCTGGTGAGGCACTATTCTAGAAAGGGCTAGGACCATGGACACTTCCCTCTCTAAGGCCATGTTCCCTCTCCCCCCCTGAAAAAATGGGGCCTCTTTCACCTCATTCTTTCTTTTGTATCCTCGGTGCAGGGAGTGGAGGTTCAAAAGGAATGAATCAAATACAGATGAACATAGGCTCATTTGCTTTGTCAGGATTTCCTATAGTGAGCAGTAAGAAAAGTGTCATTGACCAAGCACACTTGGATTTCAGTGCATCGCTCACCAGGGCTTCTTCATATGTTTATAGGTTGGGATGGAGAGAAATAGATTGGATGAAAGTGTAGTTGGTTGTTTTCAGAAGTTCTGCCTAACTCCATCCAAGATCTTGATTAATGGACTGATCTCATCTTATTGGGGCAATTTCGGGGGGGGGGTACCCATAAGGCCTTGCCAATGGCATGTTCTGTTCTATAGCTTTCATTTCAGTAGAATACTTATGAGATTCATGTAGAC